>NW_025958268.1:0-32078 GCF_023159225.1 Perognathus longimembris pacificus | reverse complement strand
TATTTTTGATTTATTTTGTCAATTTAAAAAAAAATACGCATCGTGCTGTGCTGTTTGTGTTTGCTTGAGTGCATTCGCGCGCTCTCGCTTTCTCCACTTTACAATTTTTTTGTTATTATTTATCTATTCCTGAGAGTTTATCTTATTTTTTATTGTTTATTTAAATGAAGTCGACCAGTTGCCTGCCCTTCCTTCCATTATCCGTCACCGACGGACAAACTGAACAAAGTTCTGAGGTCGACCTTGTAAAGATAAGGATTCAGGTCTGTCTGCTGTTTACCTTTGCTCCTGCGCGCACTGCCCTTCTCTCCACATTTATGTGTTTGTTTGTTTGTCTATCTAATCTTTTGGGTTTTTATTTCTAATGAGGTCGACCAGTTGTCTATTTATTATTTTTTTTACTACGCATCAAGCTGCGCTGCTTGTCTTTGCTCCTGTGTGATCGCGCACTCTCGCCTTTTCCACTTATTGTTATTTTTGATTTATTTTTGATTTATTTTGTCAATATAAAAAAATACGCATCGTGCTGTGCTGTTTGTGTTTGGTTGAGTGCATTCGCGCGCTCTCGCTTTCTCCAGTTTACAATTTTTTGTTATTATTTATCTATTCCTGAGAGTTTATCTTATTTTTTATTTGTTTATTTAATGAAGTCGACCAGTTGCCTTGCCCTTCCTTCCATTATCCGTCACCGAGACAAACTGAACAAGTTCTGAGGTCGACCTTGTAAAGATAAGTATTCAGGTCTGTCTGCTGTTTACATTTTGCTCCTGCGCGCACTGCCCATCTCTGCACATTTATGTGTTTGTTTGTTTGTCTACCTAATCTTTTGGGTTTTTATTTCTAATGAGGTCGACCAGTTGTCTATTTATTATTTTTTTTACTACGCATCAAGCTGCGCTGCTTGTCTTTGCTCCTGTGTGCTCGCGCACTCTCGCCTTTTCCACTTATTTTTATTTTTGATTTATTTTTGATTTATTTTGTCAATTTAAAAAAAAATACGCATCGTGCTGTTGCTGTTTGTGTTTGCTTGAGTGCATTCGCGCGCTCTCGCTTTCCTCCACTTTACAATTTTTTTGTTATTATTTATCTATTCCTGAGAGTTTATCTTATTTTTATTTGTTTATTTAATTGAAGTCGACCAGTTGCCTGCCCTTCCTTCCATATCCGTCACCGAGACAAACTGAACAATGTTCTGAGGTCGACCTTGTAAAGATAAGGATTCAGGTCCTGTCTGCTGTTTACCTTTGCTCCTGCCCGCACTGCCCTTCTCTCCACATTTATGTGTTTGTTTGTTTGTCTATCTAATCTTTTGGTTTTTTTATTTCTAATGAGGTCGACCAGTTGTCTATTTATTATTTTCTTTACTACGCATCAAGCTGCGCTGCTTGTCTTTGCTCCTGTGGGCTCGCGCACTCTCGCCTTTTCCACTTATTTTTATTTTTGATTCATTTTTTATTTATTTTGTCAATTTAAAAAAAAAATTACGCATCGTGCTGTGCTGTTTGTGTTTGCTTGAGTGCATTCGCGCGCCTCTCGCTTTCTCCACTTTACAATTTTTTTGTTATTATTTATCAATTCCTGAGAGTTTATCTTATTTTTTATTTGTTTATTTAAATGAAGTCGACCAGTTTCCTCCCTTCCTTCCATTATCCGTCACCGAGGACAAACTGAACAAAGTTCTGAGGTCGACCTTGTAAAGATAAGGCTTCAGGTCCTGTCTGCTGTTTACCTTTGCTCCTGCGCGCACTGCCCTTCTCTCCACATTTATGTGTTTGTTTGTTTGTCTATCTAATCTTTTGGGTTTTTATTTCTAATGAGGTCGACCAGTTGTCTATTTATTATTTTTTTTTACTACGCATCAAGCTGCGCTGCTTGTCTTTGCTCCTGTGTGCTTGCGCACTCTCGCCTTTTCCACTTATTTTTATTTTTGATTTATTTTTGATTTATTTTGTCAATATAAAAAAAAATACGCATCGTGCTGTGCTGTTTGTGTTTGCTTGAGTGCATTCGCGCGCTCTCGCTTTGTGCACTTTACAATTTTTTTGTTATTATTTATCTATTCCTGAGAGTTTATCTTATTTTTTATTTGTTTATTTAAATGAGTCGACCAGTTTCCTCCCTTCATTCCATTATCCGTCACCGAAACAAACTGAACAAAGTTCTGAGGTCGACCTTGTAAAGATAAGGATTCAGGTCTGTCTGCTGTTTACCTTTGCTCCTGCGCGCTCTGCCCTTCTCTCCACATTAATGTGTTTGTTTGTTTGTCTATCTAATCTTTTGGGTTTTTATTTCTAATGAGGTCGACCAGTTGTCTATTTATTATTTTTTTTACTACGCATCATGCTGCGCTGCTTGTCTTTGCTCCTGTGTGTCGCGCACTCTCGCCTTTTCCACTTATTGTTATTTTTGATTTATTTTTGATTTATTTTGTCAATATAAAAAAAATACGCATCGTGCTGTGCTGTTTGTGTTTGGTTGAGTGCATTCGCGCGCTCTCGCTTTCTCCAGTTTAAAATTTTTTGTTATTATTTATTCTATTCCTGAGAGTTTATCTTATTTTTTATTTGTTTATTTAAATGAAGTCGACCAGTTGCCTGCCCTTCCTTCCATTATCCGTCACCGAGACAAACTGAACAAAGTTCTGAGGTCGACCTTGTAAAGATAAGTATTCAGGTCTGTCTGCTGTTTACATTTGCTCCTGCGCGCACTGCCCATCTCTGCACATTATGTGTTTGTTTGTTTGTCTACCTAATCTTTTGGGTTTTTATTTCTAATGAGGTCGACCAGTTGTCTATTTATTATTTTTTTTACTACGCATCAAGCTGCGCTGCTTGTCTTTGCTCCTGTGTGCTCGCGCACTCTCGCCTTTTCCACTTATTTTTATTTTTGATTTATTTTTGATTTATTTTGTCAATTTAAAAAAAAAAATACGCATCGTGCTGTGCTGTTTGTGTTTGCTTGAGTGCATTCGCGCGCTCTCGCTTTCTCCACTTTACAATTTTTTTGTTATTATTTACCTATTCCTGAGAGTTTATCTTATTTTTATTTGTTTATTTAATTGAAGTCGACCAGTTGCCTGCCCTTCCTTCCATTATCCGTCACCGAGACAAACTGAACAAAGTTCTGAGGTCGACCTTGTAAAGATAAGGATTCAGGTCTGTCTGCTGTTTACCTTTGCTCCTGCCCGCACTGCCCTTCTCTCCACATTTATGTGTTTGTTTGTTTGTCTATCTAATCTTTTGGTTTTTTATTTCTAATGAGGTCGACCAGTTGTCTATTTATTATTTTCTTTACTACGCATCAAGCTGCGCTGCTTGTCTTTGCTCCTGTGGGCTCGCGCACTCTCGCCTTTTCCACTTATTTTTATTTTTGATTTATTTTTTATTTATTTTGCCAATTTAAAAAAAAATACGCATCGTGCTGTGCTGTTTGTGTTTGCTTGAGTGCATTCGCGCGCTCTCGCTTTCTCCACTTTACAATTTGTTTGTTATTACTTATCTATTCCTGAGAGTTTATCTTATTTTTTATTTGTTTATTTAAATGAAGTCGACCAGTTTCCTCCCTTCCTTCCATTATCCGTCACCGAGACAAACTGAACAAAGTTCTGAGGTCGACCTTGTAAAGATAAGGCTTCAGGTCTGTCTGCTGTTTACCTTTGCTCCTGCGCGCACTGCCCTTCTCTCCACATTTATGTGTTTGTTTGTTTGTCTATCTAATCTTTTGGGTTTTTATTTCTAATGAGGTCGACCAGTTGTCTATTTATTATTTTTTTTTACTACGCATCAAGCTGCGCTGCTTGTCTTTGCTCCTGTGTGCTTGCGCACTCTCGCCTTTTCCACTTATTTTTATTTTTGATTTATTTTTGATTTATTTTGTCAATATAAAAAAAAATACGCATCGTGCTGTGCTGTTTGTGTTTGCTTGAGTGCATTCGCGCGCTCTCGCTTTGTGCACTTTACAATTTTTTTGTTATTATTTATCTATTCCTGAGAGTTTATCTTATTTTTATTTGTTTATTTAAATGAAGTCGACCAGTTTCCTCCCTTCATTCCATTATCCGTCACCGAAACAAACTGAACAAAGTTCTGAGGTCGACCTTGTAAAGATAAGGATTCAGGTCTGTCTGCTGTTTACCTTTGCTCCTGCGCGCACTGCCCTTCTCTCCACATTAATGTGTTTGTTTGTTTGTCTATCTAATCTTTTGGGTTTTTATTTCTAATGAGGTCGACCAGTTGTCTATTTATTATTTTTTTTACTACGCATCAAGCTGCGCTGCTTGTCTTTGCTCCTGTGTGCTCGCGCACTCTCGCCTTTTCCACTTATTGTTATTTTTGATTTATTTTTGATTTATTTTGTCAATATAAAAAAAATACGCATCGTGCTGTGCTGTTTGTGTTTGGTTGAGTGCATTCGCGCGCTCTCGCTTTCTCCAGTTTACAATTTTTTGTTATTATTTATCTATTCCTGAGAGTTTATCTTATTTTTTATTTGTTTATTTAAATGAAGTCGACCAGTTGCCTGCCCTTCCTTCCATTATCCGTCACCGAGAAAAACTGAACAAAGTTCTGAGGTCGACCTTGTAAAGATAAGTATTCAGGTCTGTCTGCTGTTTACATTTGCTCCTGCGCGCACTGCCCATCTCTGCACTTTATGTGTTTGTTTGTTTGTCTACCTAATCTTTTGGGTTTTTATTTCTAATGAGGTCGACCAGTTGTCTATTTATTATTTTTTTTACTACGCATCAAGCTGCGATGCTTGTCTTTGCTCCTGTGTGCTCGCGCACTCTCGCCTTTTCCACTTATTTTTATTTTTGATTTATTTTTGATTTATTTTGTCAATTTAAAAAAAATACGCATCGTGCTGTGCTGTTTGTGTTTGCTTGAGTGCATTCGCGCGCTCTCGCTTTCTCCACTTTACAATTTTTTTGTAATTATTTATCTATTCCTGAGAGTTTATCTTATTTTTATTTGTTTATTTAATTGAAGTCGACCAGTTGCCTGCCCTTCCTTCCATTATCCGTCACCGAGACAAACTGAACAAAGTTCTGAGGTCGACCTTGTAAAGATAAGGCTTCAGGTCTGTCTGCTGTTTACCTTTGCTCCTGCGCGCACTGCCCTTCTCTCCACATTTATGTGTTTGTTTGTTTGTCTATCTAATCTTTTGGTTTTTATTTCTAATGAGGTCGACCAGTTGTCTATTTATTATTTTTTTACTACGCATCAAGCTGCGCTGCTTGTCTTTTCTCCTGTGTGCTCGCGCACTCTCGCCTTTTCCACTTATTTTTATTTTTGATTTATTTTTTATTTATTTTGTCAATTTAAAAAAAATACGCATCGTGCTGTGCTGTTTGTGTTTGCTTGAGTGCATTCGCGCGCTCTCGCTTTCTCCACTTTACAATTTTTTTGTTATTATTTATCTATTCCTGAGAGTTTATCTTATTTTTTATTTGTTTATTTAAATGAAGTCGACCAGTTGCCTGCCCTTCCTTCCATTATCCGTCACCGAGACAAACTGAACGAAGTTCTGAGGTCGACCTGGTAAAGATAAGGATTCAGGTCTGTCTGCTGTTTACTTTTGCTCCTGCGCGCACTGCCCTTCTCTCCAAATTTATGTGTTTGTTTGTTTGTCTATCTAATCTTTTGGGTTTTTATTTCTAATGAGGTCGACCAGTTGTCTATTTATTATTTTTTTTTACTACGCATCAAGCTGCGCTGCTTGTCTTTGCTCCTGTGTGCTCGCGCACTCTCGCCTTTTCCACTTATTTTTATTTTTGATTTATTTTTGATTTATTTTGTCAATATAAAAAAATACGCATCGTGCTGTGCTGTTTGTGTTTGCTTGAGTGCATTCGCGCGCTCTCGCTTTCTCCACTTTACAATTTTTTTGTTATTATTTATCTATTCCTGAGAGTTTATCTTATTTTTTATTGTTTATTTAAATGAAGTCGACCAGTTGCCTGCCCTTCCTTCCATTATCCGTCACCGAGACAAACTGAACAAAGTTCTGAGGTAGGACCTTGTAAAGATAAGGATTCAGGTCTGTCTGCTGTTTACCTTTGCTCCTGCGCCCACTGCCCATCTCTCCACATTTATGTGTTTGTTTGTTTGTCTCTCTAATCTTTTGGGTTTTTATTTCTAATGAGGTCGACCAGTTGTCTATTTATTATTTTTTTTACTACGCATCAAGCTGCGCTGCTTGTCTTTGCTCTGTGTGCTCGCGCACTCTCGCCTTTTCCACTTATTTTTATTTTTGATTTATTTTGTCAATTTAAAAAAAAATACGCATCGTGCTGTGCTGTTTGTGTTTGCTTGAGTGCATTCGCGCGCTCTCGCTTTCTCCACTTTACAATTTTTTTGTTATTATTTATCTATTCCTGAGAGTTTATCTTATTTTTTATTTGTTTATTTAAATGAAGTCGACCAGTTGCCTGCCCTTCCTTCCATTATCCGTCACCGAGACAAACTGAACAAAGTTCTGAGGTCGACCTTGTAAAGATAAGTATTCAGGTCTGTCTGCTGTTTACATTTGCTCCTGCGCGCACTGCCCATCTCTGCACATTTATGTGTTTGTTTGTTTGTCTACCTAATCTTTTGGGTTTTTATTTCTAATGAGGTCGACCAGTTGTCTATTTATTATTTTTTTTACTACGCATCAAGCTGCGCTGCTTGTCTTTGCTCCTGTGTGCTCGCGCACTCTCGCCTTTTCCACTTATTTTTATTTTTGATTTATTTTTGATTTATTTTGTCAATTTAAAAAAAAATACGCATCGTGCTGTGCTGTTTGTGTTTGCTTGAGTGCATTCGCGCGCTCTCGCTTTCTCCACTTTACAATTTTTTTGTTATTATTTATCTATTCCTGAGAGTTTATCTTATTTTTATTTGTTTATTTAATTGAAGTCGACCAGTTGCCTGCCCTTCCTTCCATTATCCGTCACCGAGACAAACTGAACAAAGTTCTGAGGTCGACCTTGTAAAGATAAGGATTCAGGTCTGTCTGCTGTTTACCTTTGCTCCTGCCCGCACTGCCCTTCTCTCCACATTTATGTGTTTGTTTGTTTGTCTATCTAATCTTTTGGTTTTTTATTTCTAATGAGGTCGACCAGTTGTCTATTTATTATTTTCTTTACTACGCATCAAGCTGCGCTGCTTGTCTTTGCTCCTGTGGGCTCGCGCACTCTCGCCTTTTCCACTTATTTTTATTTTTGATTTATTTTTTATTTATTTTGTCAATTTAAAAAAAAATACGCATCGTGCTGTGCTGTTTGTGTTTGCTTGAGTGCATTCGCGCGCTCTCGCTTTCTCCACTTTACAATTTTTTTGTTATTATTTATCTATTCCTGAGAGTTTATCTTATTTTTTATTTGTTTATTTAAATGAAGTCGACCAGTTTCCTCCCTTCCTTCCATTATCCGTCACCGAGACAAACTGAACAAAGTTCTGAGGTCGACCTTGTAAAGATAAGGCTTCAGGTCTGTCTGCTGTTTACCTTTGCTCCTGCGCGCACTGCCCTTCTCTCCACATTTATGTGTTTGTTTGTTTGTCTATCTAATCTTTTGGGTTTTTATTTCTAATGAGGTCGACCAGTTGTCTATTTATTATTTTTTTTTACTACGCATCAAGCTGCGCTGCTTGTCTTTGCTCCTGTGTGCTTGCGCACTCTCGCCTTTTCCACTTATTTTTATTTTTGATTTATTTTTGATTTATTTTGTCAATATAAAAAAAAATACGCATCGTGCTGTGCTGTTTGTGTTTGCTTGAGTGCATTCGCGCGCTCTCGCTTTGTGCACTTTACAATTTTTTTGTTATTATTTATCTATTCCTGAGAGTTTATCTTATTTTTTATTTGTTTATTTAAATGAAGTCGACCAGTTTCCTCCCTTCATTCCATTATCCGTCACCGAAACAAACTGAACAAAGTTCTGAGGTCGACCTTGTAAAGATAAGGATTCAGGTCTGTCTGCTGTTTACCTTTGCTCCTGCGCGCTCTGCCCTTCTCTCCACATTAATGTGTTTGTTTGTTTGTCTATCTAATCTTTTGGGTTTTTATTTCTAATGAGGTCGACCAGTTGTCTATTTATTATTTTTTTTACTACGCATCAAGCTGCGCTGCTTGTCTTTGCTCCTGTTTGCTCGCGCACTCTCGCCTTTTCCACTTATTGTTATTTTTGATTTATTTTTGATTTATTTTGTCAATATAAAAAAAATACGCATCGTGCTGTGCTGTTTGTGTTTGGTTGAGTGCATTCGCGCGCTCTCGCTTTCTCCAGTTTACAATTTTTTGTTATTATTTATCTATTCCTGAGAGTTTATCTTATTTTTTATTTGTTTATTTAAATGAAGTCGACCAGTTGCCTGCCCTTCCTTCCATTATCCGTCACCGAGACAAACTGAACAAAGTTCTGAGGTCGACCTTGTAAAGATAAGTATTCAGGTCTGTCTGCTGTTTACATTTGCTCCTGCGCGCACTGCCCATCTCTGCACATTTATGTGTTTGTTTGTTTGTCTACCTAATCTTTTGGGTTTTTATTTCTAATGAGGTCGACCAGTTGTCTATTTATTATTTTTTTTACTACGCATCAAGCTGCGCTGCTTGTCTTTGCTCCTGTGTGCTCGCGCACTCTCGCCTTTTCCACTTATTTTTATTTTTGATTTATTTTTGATTTATTTTGTCAATTTAAAAAAAAATACGCATCGTGCTGTGCTGTTTGTGTTTGCTTGAGTGCATTCGCGCGCTCTCGCTTTCTCCACTTTACAATTTTTTTGTTATTATTTATCTATTCCTGAGAGTTTATCTTATTTTTATTTGTTTATTTAATTGAAGTCGACCAGTTGCCTGCCCTTCCTTCCATTATCCGTCACCGAGACAAACTGAACAAAGTTCTGAGGTCGACCTTGTAAAGATAAGGATTCAGGTCTGTCTGCTGTTTACCTTTGCTCCTGCCCGCACTGCCCTTCTCTCCACATTTATGTGTTTGTTTGTTTGTCTATCTAATCTTTTGGTTTTTTATTTCTAATGAGGTCGACCAGTTGTCTATTTATTATTTTCTTTACTACGCATCAAGCTGCGCTGCTTGTCTTTGCTCCTGTGGGCTCGCGCACTCTCGCCTTTTCCACTTATTTTTATTTTTGATTTATTTTTTATTTATTTTGTCAATTTAAAAAAAAATACGCATCGTGCTGTGCTGTTTGTGTTTGCTTGAGTGCATTCGCGCGCTCTCGCTTTCTCCACTTTACAATTTTTTTGTTATTATTTATCTATTCCTGAGAGTTTATCTTATTTTTTATTTGTTTATTTAAATGAAGTCGACCAGTTTCCTCCCTTCCTTCCATTATCCGTCACCGAGACAAACTGAACAAAGTTCTGAGGTCGACCTTGTAAAGATAAGGCTTCAGGTCTGTCTGCTGTTTACCTTTGCTCCTGCGCGCACTGCCCTTCTCTCCACATTTATGTGTTTGTTTGTTTGTCTATCTAATCTTTTGGGTTTTTATTTCTAATGAGGTCGACCAGTTGTCTATTTATTATTTTTTTTACTACGCATCAAGCTGCGCTGCTTGTCTTTGCTCCTGTGTGCTTGCGCACTCTCGCCTTTTCCACTTATTTTTATTTTTGATTTATTTTTGATTTATTTTGTCAATATAAAAAAAAATACGCATCGTGCTGTGCTGTTTGTGTTTGCTTGAGTGCATTCGCGCGCTCTCGCTTTGTGCACTTTACAATTTTTTTGTTATTATTTATCTATTCCTGAGAGTTTATCTTATTTTTTATTTGTTTATTTAAATGAAGTCGACCAGTTTCCTCCCTTCATTCCATTATCCGTCACCGAAACAAACTGAACAAAGTTCTGAGGTCGACCTTGTAAAGATAAGGATTCAGGTCTGTCTGCTGTTTACATTTGCTCCTGCGCGCACTGCCCTTCTCTCCACATTAATGTGTTTGTTTGTTTGTCTATCTAATCTTTTGGGTTTTTATTTCTAATGAGGTCGACCAGTTGTCTATTTATTATTTTTTTTACTACGCATCAAGCTGCGCTGCTTGTCTTTGCTCCTGTGTGCTCGCGCACTCTCGCCTTTTCCACTTATTGTTATTTTTGATTTATTTTTGATTTATTTTGTCAATATAAAAAAAATACGCATCGTGCTGTGCTGTTTGTGTTTGCTTGAGTGCATTCGCGCGCTCTCGCTTTCTCCACTTTACAATTTTTTGTTATTATTTATCTATTCCTGAGAGTTTATCTTATTTTTTATTTGTTTATTTAAATGAAGTCGACCAGTTGCCTGCCCTTCCTTCCATTATCCGTCACCGAGAAAAACTGAACAAAGTTCTGAGGTCGACCTTGTAAAGATAAGGTATTCAGGTCTGTCTGCTGTTTACCTTTGCTCCTGCGCGCACTGCCCTTCTCTCCACATTTATGTGTTTGTTTGTTTGTCTATCTAATCTTTTGGGTTTTTATTTCTAATGAGGTCGACCAGTTGTCTATTTATTATTTTTTTTACTATGCATCAAGCTGCGATGCTTGTCTTTGCTCCTGTGTGCTCGCGCACTCTCGCCTTTTCCACTTATTTTTATTTTTGATTTATTTTTGATTTATTTTGTCAATTTAAAAAAAAATACGCATCGTGCTGTGCTGTTTGTGTTTGCTTGAGTGCATTCGCGCGCTCTCGCTTTCTCCACTTTACAATTTTTTTGTAATTATTTATCTATTCCTGAGAGTTTATCTTATTTTTATTTGTTTATTTAATTGAAGTCGACCAGTTGCCTGCCCTTCCTTCCATTATCCGTCACCGAGACAAACTGAACAAAGTTCTGAGGTCGACCTTGTAAAGATAAGGCTTCAGGTCTGTCTGCTGTTTACCTTTGCTCCTGCGCGCACTGCCCTTCTCTCCACATTTATGTGTTTGTTTGTTTGTCTATCTAATCTTTTGGGTTTTTATTTCTAATGAGGTCGACCAGTTGTCTATTTATTATTTTTTTACTACGCATCAAGCTGCGCTGCTTGTCTTTTCTCCTGTGTGCTCGCGCACTCTCGCCTTTTCCACTTATTTTTATTTTTGATTTATTTTTTATTTATTTTGTCAATTTAAAAAAAATACGCATCGTGCTGTGCTGTTTGTGTTTGCTTGAGTGCATTCGCGCGCTCTCGCTTTCTCCAGTTTACAATTTTTTGTTATTATTTATCTATTCCTGAGAGTTTATCTTATTTTTTATTTGTTTATTTAAATGAAGTCGACCAGTTGCCTGCCCTTCCTTCCATTATCCGTCACCGAGAAAAACTGAACAAAGTTCTGAGGTCGACCTTGTAAAGATAAGTATTCAGGTCTGTCTGCTGTTTACATTTGCTCCTGCGCGCACTGCCCATCTCTGCACCTTTATGTGTTTGTTTGTTTGTCTACCTAATCTTTTGGGTTTTTATTTCTAATGAGGTCGACCAGTTGTCTATTTATTATTTTTTTTACTATGCATCAAGCTGCGCTGCTTGTCTTTGCTCCTGTGTGCTCGCGCACTCTCGCCTTTTCCACTTATTTTTATTTTTGATTTATTTTTGATTTATTTTGTCAATTTAAAAAAAAATACGCATCGTGCTGTGATGTTTGTGTTTGCTTGAGTGCATTCGCGCGCTCTCGCTTTCTCCACTTTACAATTTTTTTGTTATTATTTATCTATTCCTGAGAGTTTATCTTATTTTTATTTGTTTATTTAATTGAAGTCGACCAGTTGCCTGCCCTTCCTTCCATTATCCGTCACCGAGACAAACTGAACAAAGTTCTGAGGTCGACCTTGTAAAGATAAGGATTCAGGTCTGTCTGCTGTTTACCTTTGCTCCTGCCCGCACTGCCCTTCTCTCCACATTTATGTGTTTGTTTGTTTGTCTATCTAATCTTTTGGTTTTTTATTTCTAATGAGGTCGACCAGTTGTCTATTTATTATTTTCTTTACTACGCATCAAGCTGCGCTGCTTGTCTTTGCTCCTGTGGGCTCGCGCACTCTCGCCTTTTCCACTTATTTTTATTTTTGATTTATTTTTTATTTATTTTGTCAATTTAAAAAAAAATACGCATCGTGCTGTGCTGTTTGTGTTTGCTTGAGTGCATTCGCGCGCTCTCGCTTTCTCCACTTTACAATTTTTTTGTTATTATTTATCTATTCCTGAGAGTTTATCTTATTTTTTATTTGTTTATTTAAATGAAGTCGACCAGTTTCCTCCCTTTCTTCCATTATCCGTCACCGAGACAAACTGAACAAAGTTCTGAGGTCGACCTTGTAAAGATAAGGCTTCAGGTCTGTCTGCTGTTTACCTTTGCTCCTGCGCGCACTGCCCTTCTCTCCACATTTATGTGTTTGTTTGTTTGTCTATCTAATCTTTTGGGTTTTTATTTCTAATGAGGTCGACCAGTTGTCTATTTATTATTTTTTTTTACTACGCATCAAGCTGCGCTGCTTGTCTTTGCTCCTGTGTGCTTGCGCACTCTCGCCTTTTCCACTTATTTTTATTTTTGATTTATTTTTGATTTATTTTGTCAATATACAAAAAAATACGCATCGTGCTGTGCTGTTTGTGTTTGCTTGAGTGCATTCGCGCGCTCTCGCTTTGTGCACTTTACAATTTTTTTGTTATTATTTATCTATTCCTGAGAGTTTATCTTATTTTTTATTTGTTTATTTAAATGAAGTCGACCAGTTTCCTCCCTTCATTCCATTATCCGTCACCGAGACAAATTGAACAAAGTTCTGAGGTCGACCTTGTAAAGATAAGGATTCAGGTCTGTCTGCTGTTTACCTTTGCTCCTGCGCGCACTGCCCTTCTCTCCACATTATGTGTTTGTTTGTTTGTCTATCTAATCTTTTGGGTTTTTATTTCTAATGAGGTCGACCAGTTGTCTATTTATTATTGTTTTTACTACGCATCAACCTGCGCTGCTTGTCTTTGCTCCTGTGTGCTCGTGCACTCTCGCCTTTTCCACTTATTTTTATTTTTGATTTATTTTTGATTTATTTTGTCAATATAAAAAAAAATACGCATCGTGCTGTGCTGTTTGTGTTTGCTTGAGTGCATTCGCGCGCTCTCGCTTTGTGCACTTTACAATTTTTTTGTTATTATTTATCTATTCCTGAGAGTTTATCTTATTTTTTATTTGTTTATTTAAATGAAGTCGACCAGTTGCCTGCCCTTCCTTCCATTATCCGTCACCGAGACAAACTGAACAAAGCTCTGAGGTCGACCTTGTAAAGATAAGGATTCAGGTCTGTCTGCTGTTTACCTTTGCTCCTGCGAGCACTGCCGTTCTCTCCACATTTATGTGTTTTTTGTTTGTCTATCTAATCTTTTGGGTTTTTATTTCTAATGAGGTCGACCAGTTGTCTATTTATTATTTTTTTTACTACGCATCAAGCTGCGCTGCTTGTCTTTGCTCCTGTGTGCTCGCGCACTCTCGCCTTTTCCACTTATTTTTATTTTTGATTTATTTTGTCAATTAAAAAAAAATACGCATCGTGCTGTGCTGTTTGTGTTTGCTTGAGTGCATTCGCGCGCTCTTGCTTTCTCCACTTTACAATTTTTTTGTTATTATTTATCTATTCCTGAGGGTTTATCTTATATTTTATTTGTTTATTTAAATGAAGTCGACCAGTTGCCTGCCCTTCCTTCCATTATCCGTCACCGAGACAAACTGAACAATGTTCTGAGGTCGACCTTGTAAAGATAAGGATTCAGGTCTGTCTGCTGTTTACCTTTGCTCCTGCCCGCACTGCCCTTCTCTCCACATTTATGTGTTTGTTTGTTTGTCTATCTAATCTTTTGGGTTTTTATTTCTAATGAGGTCGACCAGTTGTCTATTTATTATTTTTTTACTACGCATCAAGCTGCGCTGCTTGTCTTTGCTCCTGTGTGCTCGCGCACTCTCGCCTTTTCCACTTATTTTTATTTTTGATTTATTTTTGATTTATTTTGTCAATTTTAAAAAAAAATACGCATCGTGCTGTGCTGTTTGTGTTTGCTTGAGTGCATTCGTGCGCTCTCGCTTTCTCCACTTTACAATTTTTTTGTTATTATTTATCATTCCTGAGAGTTTATCTTATTTTTTATTTGTTTATTTAAATGAAGTCGACCAGTTGCCTGCCCTTCCTTCCATTATCCGTCACCGAGACAAACTGAACAAAGTTCTGAGGTCGACCTTGTAAAGATAAGGATTCAGGTCTGTCTGCTGTTTACCTTTGCTCCTGCGCGCACTGCCCTTCTCTCCACATTTATGTGTTTGTTTGTTTGTCTATCTAATCTTTTGGGTTTTTATTTCTAATGAGGTCGACCAGTTGTCTATTTATTATTTTTTTTACTACGCATCAAGCTGCGCTGCTTGTCTTTGCTCCTGTGTGCTCGCGCACTCTCGCCTTTTCCACTTATTTTTATTTTTGATTTATTTTGTCAATTTAAAAAAAATACGCATCGTGCTGTGCTGTTTGTGTTTGCTTGAGTGCATTCGCGCGCTCTCGCTTTCTCCACTTTACAATTTTTTTGTTATTATTTATCTATTCCTGAGAGTTTATCTTATTTTTTATTTGTTTATTTAAATGAAGTCGACCAGTTGCCTGCCCTTCCTTCCATTATCCGTCACCGAGACAAACTGAACAAAGTTCTGAGGTCGACCTTGTAAAGATAAGGATTCAGGTCTGTCTGCTGTTTACCTTTGCTCCTGCGCGCACTGCCCTTCTCTCCACATTTATGTGTTTGTTTGTTTGTCTATCTAATCTTTTGGGTTTTTATTTCTAATGAGGTCGACCAGTTGTCTATTTATTATTTTTTTTACTACGCATCAAGCTGCGCTGCTTGTCTTTGCTCCTGTGTGCTCGCGCACTCTCGCCTTTTCCACTTATTTTTATTTTTGATTTATTTTTGATTTATTTTGTCAATTTAAAAAAAATACGCATCGTGCTGTGCTGTTTGTGTTTGCTTGAGTGCATTCGCGCGCTCTCGCTTTCTCCACTTTACAATTTTTTTGTTATTATTTATCTATTCCTGAGAGTTTATCTTATTTTTTATTTGTTTATTTAAATGAAGTCGACCAGTTGCCTGCCCTTCCTTCCATTATCCGTCACCGAGACAAACTGAACAAATTTCTGAGGTCGACCTTGTAAAGATAAGGATTCAGGTCTGTCTGCTGTTTACCTTTGCTCCTGCGCGCACTGCCCTTCTCTCCACATTTATGTGTTTGTTTGTTTGTCTATCTAATCTTTTGGGTTTTTATTTCTAATGAGGTCGACCAGTTGTCTATTTATTATTTTTTTTACTACGCATCAAGCTGCGCTGCTTGTCTTTGCTCCTGTGTGCTCGCGCACTCTCGCCTTTTCCACTTATTTTTATTTTTGATTTATTTTTGATTTATTTTGTCAATTTAAAAAAAAATACGCATCGTGCTGTGCTGTTTGTGTTTGCTTGAGTGCATTCGCGCGCTCTCGCTTTCTCCACTTTACAATTTTTTTGTTATTATTTATCTATTCCTGAGAGTTTATCTTATTTTTTATTTGTTTATTTAAATGAAGTCGACCAGTTGCCTGCCCTTCCTTCCATTATCCGTCACCGAGACAAACTGAACAAAGTTCTGAGGTCGACCTTGTAAAGATAAGGATTCAGGTCTGTCTGCTGTTTACCTTTGCTCCTGCGCGCACTGCCCTTCTCTCCACATTTATGTGTTTGTTTGTTTGTCTATCTAATCTTTTGGGTTTTTATTTCTAATGAGGTCGACCAGTTGTCTATTTATTATTTTTTTTACTACGCATCAAGCTGCGCTGCTTGTCTTTGCTCCTGTGTGCTCGCGCACTCTCGCCTTTTCCACTTATTTTTATTTTTGATTTATTTTGTCAATTTAAAAAAAATACGCATCGTGCTGTGCTGTTTGTGTTTGCTTGAGTGCATTCGCGCGCTCTCGCTTTCTCCACTTTACAATTTTTTTGTTATTATTTATCTATTCCTGAGAGTTTATCTTATTTTTTATTTGTTTATTTAAATGAAGTCGACCAGTTGCCTGCCCTTCCTTCCATTATCCGTCACCGAGACAAACTGAACAAAGTTCTGAGGTCGACCTTGTAAAGATAAGGATTCAGGTCTGTCTGCTGTTTACCTTTGCTCCTGTGCGCACTGCCCTTCTCTCCACATTTATGTGTTTGTTTGTTTGTCTATCTAATCTTTTGGGTTTTTATTTCTAATGAGGTCGACCAGTTGTCTATTTATTATTTTTTTTACTACGCATCAAGCTGCGCTGCTTGTCTTTGCTCCTGTGTGCTCGCGCACTCTCGCCTTTTCCACTTATTTTTATTTTTGATTTATTTTTGATTTATTTTGTCAATTTAAAAAAAAATACGCATCGTGCTGTGCTGTTTGTGTTTGCTTGAGTGCATTCGCGCGCTCTCGCTTTCTCCACTCTTTACAATTTTTTTGTTATTATTTATCTATTCCTGAGAGTTTATCTTATTTTTTATTTGTTTATTTAAATGAAGTCGACCAGTTGCCTGCCCTTCCTTCCATTATCCGTCACCGAGACAAACTGAACAAAGTTCTGAGGTCGACCTTGTAAAGATAAGGATTCAGGTCTGTCTGCTGTTTACCTTTGCTCCTGCGCACTGCCCTTCTCTCCACATTTATGTGTTTGTTTGTTTGTCTATCTAATCTTTTGGGTTTTTATTTCTAATGAGGTCGACCAGTTGTCTATTTATTATTTTTTTTACTACGCATCAAGCTGCGCTGCTTGTCTTTGCTCCTGTGTGCTCGCGCACTCTCGCCTTTTCCACTTATTTTTATTTTTGATTTATTTTGTCAATTTAAAAAAAATACGCATCGTGCTGTGCTGTTTGTGTTTGCTTGAGTGCATTCGCGCGCTCTCGCTTTCTCCACTTTACAATTTTTTTGTTATTATTTATCTATTCCTGAGAGTTTATCTTATTTTTTATTTGTTTATTTAAATGAAGTCGACCAGTTGCCTGCCCTTCCTTCCATTATCCGTCACCGAGACAAACTGAACAAAGTTCTGAGGTCGACCTTGTAAAGATAAGGATTCAGGTCTGTCTGCTGTTTACATTTGCTCCTGCGCGCACTGCCCTTCTCTCCACATTTATGTGTTTGTTTGTTTGTCTATCTAATCTTTTGGGTTTTTATTTCTAATGAGGTCGACCAGTTGTCTATTTATTATTTTTTTTACTACGCATCAAGCTGCGCTGCTTTGTCTTTGCTCCTGTGTGCTCGCGCACTCTCGCCTTTTCCACTTATTTTTATTTTTGATTTATTTTTGATTTATTTTGTCAATTTAAAAAAAAATACGCATCGTGCTGTGCTGTTTGTGTTTGCTTGAGTGCATTCGCGCGCTCTCGCTTTCTCCACTTTACAATTTTTTTGTTATTATTTATCTATTCCTGAGAGTTTATCTTATTTTTATTTGTTTATTTAAATGAAGTCGACCAGTTGCCTGCCCTTCCTTCCATTATCCGTCACCGAGACAAACTGAACAAAGTTCTGAGGTCGACCTTGTAAAGATAAGGATTCAGGTCTGTCTGCTGTTTACCTTTGCTCCTGCGCGCACTGCCCTTCTCTCCACATTTATGTGTTTGTTTGTTTGTCTATCTAATCTTTTGGGTTTTTATTTCTAATGAGGTCGACCAGTTGTCTATTTATTATTTTTTTACTACGCATCAAGCTGCGCTGCTTGTCTTTGCTCCTGTGTGCTCGCGCACTCTCGCCTTTTCCACTTATTTTTATTTTTGATTTATTTTTTATTTATTTTGTCAATTTAAAAAAAATACGCATCGTGCTGTGCTGTTTGTGTTTGCTTGAGTGCATTCGCGCGCTCTCGCTTTCTCCACTTTACAATTTTTTTGTTATTATTTATCTATTCCTGAGAGTTTATCTTATTTTTTATTTGTTTATTTAAATGAAGTCGACCAGTTGCCTGCCCTTCCTTCCATTATCCGTCACCGAGACAAACTGAACAAAGTTCTGAGGTCGACCTTGTAAAGATAAGGATTCAGGTCTGTCTGCTGTTTACCTTTGCTCCTGCCCGCACTGCCCTTCTCTCCACATTTATGTGTTTGTTTGTTTGTCTATCTAATCTTTTGGGTTTTTATTTCTAATGAGGTCGACCAGTTGTCTATTTATTATTTTTTTACTACGCATCAAGCTGCGCTGCTTGTCTTTGCTCCTGTGTGCTCGCGCACTCTCGCCTTTTCCACTTATTTTTATTTTTGATTTATTTTTGATTTATTTTGTCAATTTAAAAAAAAATACGCATCGTGCTGTGCTGTTTGTGTTTGCTTGAGTGCATTCGCGCGCTCTCGCTTTCTCCACTTTACAATTTTTTTGTTATTATTTATCTATTCCTGAGAGTTTATCTTATTTTTTATTTGTTTATTTAAATGAAGTCGACCAGTTGCCTGCCCTTCCTTCCATTATCCGTCACCGAGACAAACTGAACAAAGTTCTGAGGTCGACCTTGTAAAGATAAGGATTCAGGTCTGTCTGCTGTTTACCTTTGCTCCTGCGCGCACTGACCTTCTCTCCACATTTATGTGTTTGTTTGTTTGTCTATCTAATCTTTTGGGTTTTTATTTCTAATGAGGTCGACCAGTTGTCTATTTATTATTTTTTTTACTACGCATCAAGCTGCGCTGCTTGTCTTTGCTCCTGTGTGCTCGCGCACTCTCGCCTTTTCCACTTATTTTTATTTTTGATTTATTTTTGATTTATTTTGTCAATTTAAAAAAAAATACGCATCGTGCTGTGCTGTTTGTGTTTGCTTGAGTGCATTCGCGCGCTCTCGCTTTCTCCACTTTACAATTTTTTTGTTATTATTTATCTATTCCTGAGAGTTTATCTTATTTTTTATTTGTTTATTTAAATGAAGTCGACCAGTTGCCTGCCCTTCCTTCCATTATCCGTCACCGAGACAAACTGAACAAAGTTCTGAGGTCGACCTTGTAAAGATAAGGATTCAGGTCTGTCTGCTGTTTACCTTTGCTCCTGCGCGCACTGCCCTTCTCTCCACATTTATGTGTTTGTTTGTTTGTCTATCTAATCTTTTGGGTTTTTATTTCTAATGAGGTCGACCAGTTGTCTATTTATTATTTTTTTTACTACGCATCAAGCTGCGCTGCTTGTCTTTGCTCCTGTGTGCTCGCGCACTCTCGCCTTTTCCACTTATTTTTATTTTTGATTTATTTTGTCATTTATTTTGTTAAAAAAAAATACGCATCGTGCTGTGCTGTTTGTGTTTGCTTGAGTGCATTCGCGCACTCTCGCTTTCTCCACTTTACAATTTTTTTGTTATTATTTATCTATTCCTGAGAGTTTATCTTATTTTTTATTTGTTTATTTAAATGAAGTCGACCAGTTGCCTGCCCTTCCTCCATTATCCGTCACCGAGACAAACTGAACAAAGTTCTGAGGTCGACCTTGTAAAGATAAGGATTCAGGTCTGTCTGCTGTTTACCTTTGCTCCTGCGCGCACTGCCCTTCTCTCCACATTTATGTGTTTGTTTGTTTGTCTATCTAATCTTTTGGGTTTTTATTTCTAATGAGGTCGACCAGTTGTCTATTTATTATTTTTTTACTACGCATCAAGCTGCGCTGCTTGTCTTTGCTCCTGTGTGCTCGCGCACTCTCACTTTTCCACTTATTTTTATTTTTGATTTATTTTTGATTTATTTTGTCAATTTATAAAAAAATACGCATCGTGCTGTGCTGTTTGTGTTTGCTTGAGTGCATTCGCGCGCTCTCGCTTTCTCCATTTACAATTTTTTTGTTATTATTTATCTATTCCTGAGAGTTTATCTTATTTTTTATTTGTTTATTTAAATGAAGTCGACCAGTTGCCTGCCCTTCCTTCCATTATCCGTCACCGAGACAAACTGAACAAAGTTCTGAGGTCGACCTTGTAAAGATAAGGATTCAGGTCTGTCTGCTGTTTACCTTTGCTCCTGCGCGCACTGCCCTTCTCTCCACATTTATGTGTTTGTTTGTTTGTCTATCTAATCTTTTGGGTTTTTATTTCTAATGAGGTCGACCAGTTGTCTATTTATTATTTTTTTTACTACGCATCAAGCTGCGCTGCTTGTCTTTGCTCCTGTGTGCTCGCGCACTCTCGCCTTTTCCACTTATTTTTATTTTTGATTTATTTTGTCAATTTAAAAAAAAATACGCATCGTGCTGTGCTGTTTGTGTTTGCTTGAGTGCATTCGCGCGCTCTCCTTTCTCCACTTTACAATTTTTTTGTTATTATTTATCTATTCCTGAGAGTTTATCTTATTTTTATTTGTTTATTTAAATGAAGTCGACCAGTTGCCTGCCCTTCCTTCCATTATCCGTCACCGAGACAAACTGAACAATGTTCTGAGGTCGACCTTGTAAAGATAAGGATTCAGGTCTGTCTGCTGTTTACCTTTGCTCCTGCGCGCACTGCCCTTCTCTCCACATTTATGTGTTTGTTTGTTTGTCTATCTAATCTTTTGGGTTTTTATTTCTAATGAGGTCGACCAGTTGTCTATTTATTATTTTTTTTACTACGCATCAAGCTGCGCTGCTTGTCTTTGCTCCTGTGTGCTCGCGCACTCTCGCCTTTTCCACTTATTTTTATTTTTGATTTATTTTTGATTTTTTTTGTCAATTTTAAAAAAAATACGCATCGTGCTGTGCTGTTTGTGTTTGCTTGAGTGCATTCGTGCGCTCTCGCTTTCTCCAATTTACAATTTTTTTGTTATTATTTATCCATTCCTGAGTTTATCTTATTTTTTATTTGTTTATTTAAATGAAGTCGACCAGTTGCCTGCCCTTCCTTCCATTATCCGTCACCGAGACAAACTGAACAAAGTTCTGAGGTCGACCTTGTAAAGATAAGGATTCAGGTCTGTCTGCTGTTTACCTTTGCTCCTGCCCCGCACTGCCCTTCTCTCCACATTTATGTGTTTGTTTGTTTGTCTAACTAATCTTTTGGGTTTTTATTTCTAATGAGGTCGACCAGTTGTCTATTTATTATTTTGTTTACTACGCATCAAGCTGCGCTGCTTGTCTTTGCTCCTGTGTGCTCGCGCACTCTCGCCTTTTCCACTTATTTTTATTTTTGATTTATTTTGTCAATTTAAAAAAAATACGCATCGTGCTGTGCTGTTTGTGTTTGCTTGAGTGCATTCGCGCGCTCTCGCTTTCTCCACTTTACAATTTTTTTGTTATTATTTATCTATTCCTGAGAGTTTATCTTATTTTTTATTTGTTTATTTAAATGAAGTCGACCAGTTGCCTGCCCTTCCTTCCATTATCCGTCACCGAGACAAACTGAACAAAGTTCTGAGGTCGACCTTGTAAAGATAAGGATTCAGGTCTGTCTGCTGTTTACCTTTGCTCCTGGGCGCACTGCCCTTCTCTCCACATTTATGTGTTTGTTTGTTTGTCTATCTAATCTTTTGGGTTTTTATTTCTAATGAGGTCGACCAGTTGTCTATTTATTATTTTTTTTACTACGCATCAAGCTGCGCTGCTTGTCTTTGCTCCTGTGTGCTCGCGCACTCTCGCCTTTTACTTATTTTTATTTTTGATTTATTTTTGATTTATTTTGTCAATTTAAAAAAAATACGCATCGTGCTGTGCTGTTTGTGTTTGCTTGAGTGCATTCGCGCGCTCTCGCTTTCTCCACTTTACAATTTTTTTGTTATTATTTATCTATTCCTGAGAGTTTATCTTATTTTTTATTTGTTTATTTAAATGAAGTCGACCAGTTGCCTGCCCTTCCTTCCATTATCCGTCACCGAGACAAACTGAAACAAATTTCTGAGGTCGACCTTGTAAAGATAAGGATTCAGGTCTGTCTGCTGTTTACCTTTGCTCCTGCGCGCACTGCCCTTCTCTCCACATTTATGTGTTTGTTTGTTTGTCTATCTAATCTTTTGGGTTTTTATTTCTAATGAGGTCGACCAGTTGTCTATTTATTATTTTTTTTACTACGCATCAAGCTGCGCTGCTTGTCTTTGCTCCTGTGTGCTCGCGCACTCTCGCCTTTTCCACTTATTTTTATTTTTGATTTATTTTTGATTTATTTTGTCAATTTAAAAAAAAATACGCATCGTGCTGTGCTGTTTGTGTTTGCTTGAGTGCATTCGCGCGCTCTCGCTTTCTCCACTTTACAATTTTTTTGTTATTATTTATCTATTCCTGAGAGTTTATCTTATTTTTTATTTGTTTATTTAAATGAAGTCGACCAGTTGCCTGCCCTTCCTTCCATTATCCGTCACCGAGACAAACTGAACAAAGTTCTGAGGTCGACCTTGTAAAGATAAGGATTCAGGTCTGTCTGCTGTTTACCTTTGCTCCTGCGCGCACTGCCCTTCTCTCCACATTTATGTGTTTGTTTGTTTGTCTATCTAATCTTTTGGGTTTTTATTTCTAATGAGGTCGACCAGTTGTCTATTTATTATTTTTTTTACTACGCATCAAGCTGCGCTGCTTGTCTTTGCTCCTGTGTGCTCGCGCACTCTCGCCTTTTCCACTCATTTTTATTTTTGATTTATTTTTGATTTATTTTGTCAATTTAAAAAAAATACGCATCGTGCTGTGCTGTTTGTGTTTGCTTGAGTGCATTCGCGCGCTCTCGCTTTCTCCACTTTACAATTTTTTTGTTATTATTTATCTATTCCTGAGAGTTTATCTTATTTTTTATTTGTTTATTTAAATGAAGTCGACCAGTTGCCTGCCCTTCCTTCCATTATCCGTCACCGAGACAAACTGAACAAAGTTCTGAGGTCGACCTTGTAAAGATAAGGATTCAGGTCTGTCTGCTGTTTACCTTTGCTCCTGCCCGCACTGCCCTTCTCTCCACATTTATGTGTTTGTTTGTTTGTCTATCTAATCTTTTGGGTTTTTATTTCTAATGAGGTCGACCAGTTGTCTATTTATTATTTTGTTTACTACGCATCAAGCTGCGCTGCTTGTCTTTGCTCCTGTGTGCTCGCGCACTCTCGCCTTTTCCACTTATTTTTATTTTTGATTTATTTTTGATTTATTTTGTCAATTTAAAAAAAAATACGCATCGTGCTGTGCTGTTTGTGTTTGCTTGAGTGCATTCGCGCGCTCTCGCTTTCTCCACTTTTCAATGTTTTGTTATTATTTATCTATTCCTGAGAGTTTATCTTATTTTTTATTTGTTTATTTAAATGAAGTCGACCAGTTGCCTGCCCTTCCTTCCATTATCCGTCACCGAGACAAACTGAACAAAGTTCTGAGGTCGACCTTGTAAAGATAAGGATTCAGGTCTGTCTGCTGTTTACCTTTGCTCCTGCCCGCACTGCCCTTCTCTCCACATTTATGTGTTTGTTTGTTTGTCTATCTAATCTTTTGGGTTTTTATTTCTAATGAGGTCGACCAGTTGTCTATTTATTATTTTTTTTACTACGCATCAAGCTGCGCTGCTTGTCTTTGCTCCTGTGTGCTCGCGCACTCTCGCCTTTTCCACTTATTTTTATTTTTGATTTATTTTGTCAATTTAAAAAAAATACGCATCGTGCTGTGCTGTTTGTGTTTGCTTGAGTGCATTCGCGCGCTCTCGCTTTCTCCACTTTACAATTTTTTTGTTATTATTTATCTATTCCTGAGAGTTTATCTTATTTTTTATTTGTTTATTTAAATGAAGTCGACCAGTTGCCTGCCCTTCCTTCCATTATCCGTCACCGAGACAAACTGAACAAAGTTCTGAGGTCGACCTTGTAAAGATAAGGATTCAGGTCTGTCTGCTGTTTACCTTTGCTCCTGCGCGCACTGCCCTTCTCTCCACATTTATGTGTTTGTTTGTTTGTCTATCTAATCTTTTGGGTTTTTATTTCTAATGAGGTCGACCAGTTGTCTATTTATTATTTTTTTTACTACGCATCAAGCTGCGCTGCTTGTCTTTGCTCCTGTGTGCTCGCGCACTCTCGCCTTTTCCACTTATTTTTATTTTTGATTTATTTTGTCAATTTAAAAAAAAATACGCATCGTGCTGTGCTGTTTGTGTTTGCTTGAGTGCATTCGCGCGCTCTCTCTTTCTCCACTTTACAATTTTTTTGTTATTATTTATCTATTCCTGAGAGTTTATCTTATTTTTTATTTGTTTATTTAAATGAAGTCGACCAGTTGCCTGCCCTTCCTTCCATTATCCGTCACCGAGACAAACTGAACAAAGTTCTGAGGTCGACCTTGTAAAGATAAGGATTCAGGTCTGTCTGCTGTTTACCTTTGCTCCTGCGCGCACTGCCCTTCTCTCCACATTTATGTGTTTGTTTGTTTGTCTATCTAATCTTTTGGGTTTTTATTTCTAATGAGGTCGACCAGTTGTCTATTTATTATTTTTTTTACTACGCATCAAGCTGCGCTGCTTGTCTTTGCTCCTGTGTGCTCGCGCACTCTCGCCTTTTCCACTTATTTTTATTTTTGATTTATTTTTGATTTATTTTGTCAATTTTAAAAAAAATACGCATCGTGCTGTGCTGTTTGTGTTTGCTTGAGTGCATTCGCGCGCTCTCGCTTTCTCCACTTTACAATTTTTTTGTTATTATTTATCTATTCCTGAGAGTTTATCTTATTTTTTATTTGTTTATTTAAATGAAGTCGACCAGTTGCCTGCCCTTCCTTCCATTATCCGTCACCGAGACAAACTGAACAAAGTTCTGAGGTCGACCTTGTAAAGATAAGGATTCAGGTCTGTCTGCTGTTTACCTTTGCTCCTGCCCGCACTGCCCTTCTCTCCACATTTATGTGTTTGTTTGTTTGTCTATCTAATCTTTTGGGTTTTTATTTCTAATGAGGTCGACCAGTTGTCTATTTATTATTTTGTTTACTACGCATCAAGCTGCGCTGCTTGTCTTTGCTCCTGTGTGCTCGCGCACTCTCGCCTTTTCCACTTATTTTTATTTTTGATTTATTTTTGATTTATTTTGTCAATTTAAAAAAAAATACGCATCGTGCTGTGCTGTTTGTGTTTGCTTGAGTGCATTCGCGCGCTCTCGCTTTCTCCACTTTACAATTTTTTTGTTATTATTTATCTATTCCTGAGAGTTTATCTTATTTTTTATTTGTTTATTTAAATGAAGTCGACCAGTTGCCTGCCCTTCCTTCCATTATCCGTCACCGAGACAAACTGAACAAAGTTCTGAGGTCGACCTTGTAAAGATAAGGATTCAGGTCTGTCTGCTGTTTACCTTTGCTCCTGCGCGCACAGGCCTTCTCTCCACATTTATGTGTTTGTTTGTTTGTCTATCTAATCTTTTGGGTTTTTATTTATAATGAGGTCGACCAGTTGTCTATTTATTATTTTTTTTACTACGCATCAAGCTGCGCGGCTTGTCTTTGCTCCTGTGTGCTCGCGCACTCTCGCCTTTTCCAATTAATTTATTTTTGATTTATTTTTGATTTATTTTGTCAATTTAAAAAAAAATACGCATCGTGCTGTGCTGTTTGTGTTTGCTTGAGTGCATTCGCGCGCTCTCGCTTTCTCCACTTTACAATTTTTTGTTATTATTTATCTATTCCTGAGAGTTTATCTTATTTTTTATTTGTTTATTTAAATGAAGTCGACCAGTTGCCTGACCTTCCTTCCATTATCCGTCACCGAGACAAACTGAACAATGTTCTGAGGTCGACCTTGTAAAGATAAGGATTCAGGTCTGTCTGCTGTTTACCTTTGCTCCTGCGCGCACTGCCCTTCTCTCCACATTTATGTGTTTGTTTGTTTGTCTATCTAATCTTTTGGGTTTTTATTTCTAATGAGGTCGACCAGTTGTCTATTTATTATTTTTTATACTACGCATCAAGCTGCGCTGCTTGTCTTTGCTCCTGTGTGCTCGCGTACTCTCGCCTTTTCCACTTATTTTTATTTTTGATTTATTTTTCATTTATTTTGTTAATTTCAAAAAAAATACGCATCGTGCTGTGCTGTTTGTGTTTGCTTGAGTGCATTGGTGCGCTCTCGCTTTCTCCAATTTACAATTTTTTTGTTATTATTTATCCATTCCTGAGTTTATCTTATTTTTTATTTGTTTATTTAAATGAAGTCGACCAGTTGCCTGCCCTTCCTTCCATTATCCGTCACCGAGACAAACTGAACAAAGTTCTGAGGTGGACCTTGTAAAGATAAGGATTCAGGTCTGTCTGCTGTTTACCTTTGCTCCTGCCCGCACTGCCCTTCTCTCCACATTTATGTGTTTGTTTGTTTGTCTATCTAATCTTTTGGGTTTTTATTTCTAATGAGGTCGACCAGTTGTCTATTTATTATTTTGTTTACTACGCATCAAGCTGCGCTGCTTGTCTTTGCTCCTGTGTGCTCGCGCACACTCGCATTTTCCACTTATTTTTATTTTTGATTTATATTTATTTTATTTTGTCAATTTATAAAAAAATACGCATCGTGCTGTGCTGTTTGTGTTTGCTTGAGTGCATTCGCGAGCTCTCGCTTTCTCCACTTTTCAATTTTTATGTTATTATTTATCTATTCCTGAGTGTTTATCTTATTTTTTATGTGTTTATTTAAATGAAGTCGACCAGTTGCCTGCCCTTCCTTCCATTATCCGTCAAAGAGACAAACTGAACAATGTTCTGAGGTCGACCTTGTAAAGATAAGGATTCAGGTCTGTCTGCTGTTTACCTTTGCTCCTGCGCGCACTGCCCTTCTCTCCACATTTAGGTGTTTGTTTGTTTGTCTATCTAATCTTTTGGGTTTTTATTTCTAATGAGGTCGACCAGTTGTCTATTTATTATTTTTTTTACTACGCATCAAGCTGCGCTGCTTGTCTTTGCTCCTGTGTGCTCGCGCACTCTCGCCTTTTCCACTTATTTTTATTTTTGATTTATTTTGTCAATTTAAAAAAAAATACGCATCGTGCTGTGCTGTTTGTGTTTGCTTGAGTGCATTCGTGTGCTCTCTCTTTCTCCAATTTACAATTTTTTTGTTATTATTTATCCATTCCTGAGACTTTATCTTATTTTTTATTTGTTTATTTAAATGAAGTCGACCAGTTGCCTGCCCTTCCTTCCATTATCCGTCACCGAGACAAACTGAACAATGTTCTGAGGTCGACCTTGTAAAGATAAGGATTCAGGTCTGTCTGCTGTTTACCTTTGCTCCTGCGCGCACTGCCCTTCTCTCCACATTTATGTGTTTGTTTGTTTGTCTATCTAATCTTTTGGGATTTTATTTCCAATGAGGTCGACCAGTTGTCTATTTATTATTTTTTTTACTACCCATCAAGCTGCGCTGCTTGTCTTTGCTCCTGTGTGCTCGCGCACTCTCGCCTTTTCCACTTATTTTTATTTTTGATTTATTTTTGATTTTTTTTGTCAATTTTAAAAAAAATACGCATCGTGCTGTGCTGTTCGTGTTTGCTTGAGTGCATTCGTGCGCTCTCGCTTTCTCCAATTTACAATTTTTTTGTTATTATTTATCCATTCCTGAGTTTATCTTATTTTTTATTTGTTTATTTAAATGAAGTCGACCAGTTGCCTGCCCTTCCTTCCATTATCCGTCACCGAGACAAACTGAACAAAGTTCTGAGGTCGACCTTGTAAAGATAAGGATTCAGGTCTGTCTGCTGTTTACCTTTGCTCCTGCCCGCACTGCCCTTCTCTCCACATTTATGTGTTTGTTTGTTTGTCTAACTAATCTTTTGGGTTTTTATTTCTAATGAGGTCGACCAGTTGTCTATTTATTATTTTGTTTACTACGCATCAAGCTGCGCTGCTTGTCTTTGCTCCTGTGTGCTCGCGCACTCTCGCCTTTTCCACTTATTTTTATTTTTGATTTATTTTTGTTTTATTTTGTCAATTTATAAAAAAATACGCATCGTGCTGTGCTGTTTGTGTTTGCTTGAGTGCATTCGCGAGCTCTCGCTTTCTCCAATTTACAATTTTTTTGTTTTTATTTATACATTCCTGAGTTTATCTTATTTTTTATTTGTTTATTTAAATGAAGTCGACCAGTTGCCTGCCCTTCCTTCCATTATCCGTCACCGAGACAAACTGAACAAAGTTCTGAGGTCGACCTTGTAAAGATAAGGATTCAGGTCTGTCTGCTGTTTACCTTTGCTCCTGCGCGAACTGCCCTTCTCTCCACATTTATGTGTTTGTTTGTTTGTCTATCTAATCTTTTGGGTTTTTATTTCTAATGAGGTCGACCAGTTGTCTATTTATTATTTTTTTTACTACGCATCAAGCTGCGCTGCTTGTCTTTGCTCCTGTGTGCTCGCGCACTCTCGCCTTTTCCACTTATTTTTATTTTTGATTTATTTTGTCAATTTAAAAAAAAATACGCATCGTGCTGTGCTGTTTGTGTTTGCTTGAGTGCATTCGCGCGCTCTCGCTTTCTCCACTTTACAATTTTTTTGTTATTATTTAACTATTCCTGAGAGTTTATCTTATTTTTTATTTGTTTATTTAAATGAAGTCGACCAGTTGCCTGCCCTTCCTTCCATTATCCGTCACCGAGACAAACTCAACAAAGTTCTCAGGTCGACCTTGTAAAGATAAGGATTCAGGTCTGTCTGCTGTTTACATTTGCTCCTGCGCGCACTGCCCTTCTCTCCACATTTATGTGTTTGTTTGTTTGTCTATCTAATCTTTTGGGTTTTTATTTCTAATGAGGTCGACCAGTTGTCTATTTATTATTTTTTTTACTACGCATCAAGCTGCGCTGATTGTCTTTGCTCCTGTGTGCTCGCGCACTCTCGCCTTTTCCACTTATTTTTATTTTTGATTTATTTTGTCAATTTAAAAAAAAAATACGCATCGTGCTGTGCTGTTTGTGTTTGCTTGAGTGCATTCGCGCGCTCTCGCTTTCTCCACTTTACAATTTTTTTGTTATTATTTATCTATTCCTGAGAGTTTATCTTATTTTTTATTTGTTTATTTAAATGAAGTCGACCAGTTGCCTGCCCTTCCTTCCATTATCCGTCACCGAGACAAACTGAACAAAGTTCTGAGGTCGACCTTGTAAAGATAAGGATTCAGGTCTGTCTGCTGTTTAACTTTGCTCCTGCGCGCACTGCCTTTCTCTCCACATTTATGTGTTTGTTTGTTTGTCTATCTAATCTTTTGGGTTTTTATTTCTAATGAGGTCGACCAGTTGTCTATTTATTATTTTGTTTACTACGCATCAAGCTGCGCTGCTTGTCTTTGCTCCTGTGTGCTCGCGCACTCTCGCCTTTTCCACTTATTTATATTTTTGATTTATTTTTTATTTATTTTGTCAATTTAAAAAAAAATACGCATCGTGCTGTGCTGTTTGTGTTTGCTTGAGTGCATTCGCGCGCTCTCGCTTTCTCCACTTTACAATTTTTTTGTTATTATTTATCTATTCCTGAGAGTTTATCTTATTTTTTATTTGTTTATTTAAATGAAGTCGACCAGTTGCCTGCCCTTCCTTCCATTATCCGTCACCGAGACAAACTGAACAAAGTTCTGAGGTCGACCTTGTAAAGATAAGGATTCAGGTCTGTCTGCTGTTTACCTTTGCTCCTGCCCGCACTGCCCTTCTCTCCACATTTATGTGTTTGTTTGTTTGTCTATCTAATCTTTTGTGTTTTTATTTCTAATGAGGTCGACCAGTTGTCTATTTATTATTTTGTTTGCTACGCATCAAGCTGCGCTGCTTGTCTTTGCTCCTGTGTGCTCGCGCACTCTCGCCTTTTCCACTTATTTTTATTTTTGATTTATTTTTGATTTATTTTGTCAATTTAAAAAAAAATACACATCGTGCTGTGCTGTTTGTGTTTGCTTGAGTGCATTCGCGCGCTCTCGCTTTCTCCACTTTACAATTTTTTTGTTATTATTTATCTATTCCTGAGAGTTTATCTTATTTTTTATTTGTTTATTTAAATGAAGTCGACCAGTTGCCTGCCCTTCCTTCCATTATCCGTCACCGAGACAAACTGAACAAAGTTCTGAGGTCGACCTTGTAAAGATAAGGATTCAGGTCTGTCTGCTGTTTACCTTTGCTCCTGCCCGCACTGCCCTTCTCTCCACATTTATGTGTTTGTTTGTTTGTCTATCTAATCTTTTGGGTTTTTATTTCTAATGAGGTCGACCAGTTGTCTATTTATTATTTTGTTTACTACGCATCAAGCTGCGCTGCTTGTCTTTGCTCCTGTGTGCTCGCGCACACTCGCATTTTCCACTTATTTTTATTTTTGATTTATATTTATTTTATTTTGTCAATTTATAAAAAAATACGCATCGTGCTGTGCTGTTTGTGTTTGCTTGAGTGCATTCGCGAGCTCTCGCTTTCTCCACTTTTCAATTTTTATGTTATTATTTATCTATTCCTGAGTGTTTATCTTATTTTTTATGTGTTTATTTAAATGAAGTCGACCAGTTGCCTGCCCTTCCTTCCATTATCCGTCAAAGAGACAAACTGAACAATGTTCTGAGGTCGACCTTGTAAAGATAAGGATTCAGGTCTGTCTGCTGTTTACCTTTGCTCCTGCGCGCACTGCCCTTCTCTCCACATTTAGGTGTTTGTTTGTTTGTCTATCTAATCTTTTGGGTTTTTATTTCTAATGAGGTCGACCAGTTGTCTATTTATTATTTTTTTTACTACGCATCAAGCTGCGCTGCTTGTCTTTGCTCCTGTGTGCTCGCGCACTCTCGCCTTTTCCACTTATTTTTATTTTTGATTTATTTTGTCAATTTAAAAAAAAATACGCATCGTGCTGTGCTGTTTGTGTTTGCTTGAGTGCATTCGTGTGCTCTCTCTTTCTCCAATTTACAATTTTTTTGTTATTATTTATCCATTCCTGAGACTTTATCTTATTTTTTATTTGTTTATTTAAATGAAGTCGACCAGTTGCCTGCCCTTCCTTCCATTATCCGTCACCGAGACAAACTGAACAATGTTCTGAGGTCGACCTTGTAAAGATAAGGATTCAGGTCTGTCTGCTGTTTACCTTTGCTCCTGCGCGCACTGCCCTTCTCTCCACATTTATGTGTTTGTTTGTTTGTCTATCTAATCTTTTGGGATTTTATTTCCAATGAGGTCGACCAGTTGTCTATTTATTATTTTTTTTACTACCCATCAAGCTGCGCTGCTTGTCTTTGCTCCTGTGTGCTCGCGCACTCTCGCCTTTTCCACTTATTTTTATTTTTGATTTATTTTTGATTTTTTTTGTCAATTTTAAAAAAAATACGCATCGTGCTGTGCTGTTCGTGTTTGCTTGAGTGCATTCGTGCGCTCTCGCTTTCTCCAATTTACAATTTTTTTGTTATTATTTATCCATTCCTGAGTTTATCTTATTTTTTATTTGTTTATTTAAATGAAGTCGACCAGTTGCCTGCCCTTCCTTCCATTATCCGTCACCGAGACAAACTGAACAAAGTTCTGAGGTCGACCTTGTAAAGATAAGGATTCAGGTCTGTCTGCTGTTTACCTTTGCTCCTGCCCGCACTGCCCTTCTCTCCACATTTATGTGTTTGTTTGTTTGTCTAACTAATCTTTTGGGTTTTTATTTCTAATGAGGTCGACCAGTTGTCTATTTATTATTTTGTTTACTACGCATCAAGCTGCGCTGCTTGTCTTTGCTCCTGTGTGCTCGCGCACTCTCGCCTTTTCCACTTATTTTTATTTTTGATTTATTTTTGTTTTATTTTGTCAATTTATAAAAAAATACGCATCGTGCTGTGCTGTTTGTGTTTGCTTGAGTGCATTCGCGCGCTCTCGCTTTCTCCACTTTACAATTTTTTTGTTATTATTTATCTATTCCTGAGAGTTTATCTTATTTTTTATTTGTTTATTTAAATGAAGTCGACCAGTTGCCTGCCCTTCCTTCCATTATCCGTCACCGAGACAAACTGAACAAAGTTCTGAGGTCGACCTTGTAAAGATAAGGATTCAGGTCTGTCTGCTGTTTACCTTTGCTCCTGCGCGCACAGGCCTTCTCTCCACATTTATGTGTTTGTTTGTTTGTCTATCTAATCTTTTGGGTTTTTATTTATAATGAGGTCGACCAGTTGTCTATTTATTATTTTTTTTACTACGCATCAAGCTGCGCGGCTTGTCTTTGCTCCTGTGTGCTCGCGCACTCTCGCCTTTTCCAATTAATTT
>NW_025958267.1:0-27312 GCF_023159225.1 Perognathus longimembris pacificus | reverse complement strand
GAAAAGGCGAGAGTGCGCGAGCACACAGGAGAAAATACAAGCAGGGCAGCTTGATGCGTAGTAAAAAAAATAATAAATAGACAACTGGTCGACCTCATTAGAAATAAAAACCCAAAAGATTAGATAGACAAACAAACAAACACATAAATGTGGAGAGAAGGGCAGTGCGGGCAGGAGCAAAGGTAAACAGCAGACAGACCTGAATCCTTATCTTTACAAGGTCGACCTCAGAACTTTGTTCAGTTTGTCTCGGTGACGGATAATGGAAGGAAGGGCAGGCAACTGGTCGACTTCATTTAAATAAACAAATAAAAAATAAGATAAACTCTCAGGAATAGATAAATAATAACAAAAAAATTGTAAAGTGGAGAAAGCGATAGCGCGCGAATGCACTCAAGCAAACACAAACAGCACAGCACGATGCGTATTTTTTTTTTAAATTGACAAAATAAATCAAAAATAAATCAAAAATAAAAATAAGTGGAAAAGGCGAGAGTGCGCGAGCACACAGGAGCAAAGACAAGCAGCGCAGCTCTATGCGTAGTAAAAAAAATAATAAATAGACAACTGGTCGACCTCATTAGAAATAAAAACCCAAAAGATTAGATAGACAAACAAACAAACACATAAATGTGGAGAGAAGGGCAGTGCACGCAGGAGCAAAGGTAAACAGCAGACAGACCTGAATCCTTATCTTTACAAGGTCGACCTCAGAACTTTGTTCAGTTTGTCTCGGTGACGGATAATGGAAGGAAGGGCAGGCAACTGGTCGACTTCATTTAAATAAACAAATAAAAAATAAGATAAACTCTCAGGAATAGATAAATAAAAACAAAAAAATTGTACAGTGGAGAAAGCGAGAGCGCGCGAATGTACTCAAGCAAACACAAACAGCACAGCAGGATGCGTATTTTTTTTTAAAATTGACAAAATAAATCAAAAATAAATCAAAAATAAAAATAAGTGGAAAAGATGAGAGTGCGCGGGCACACAGGAGCAAAGACAAGCAGCGCAGCTTGATGCGTAGTAAAAAAAATAATAAATAGACAACTGGTCGACCTCATTAGAAATAAAAACCCAAAAGATTAGATAGACAAACAAACAAACACATAAATGTGGAGAGAATGGCAGTGCGCGCAGGAGCAAAGTTAAACAGCAGACAGACCTGAATCCTTATCCTTACAAGGTCGACCTCAGAACTTTGTTCAGTTTGACTCGGTGACGGATAATGGAAGGAAGGGCAGGCAACTGGTCGACTTCATTTAAATAAACAAATAAAAAATAAGATAAACTCTCAGGAATAGATAAATAATAACAAAAACATTGTAAAGTGGAGAAAGCGAGAGCGCGCGAATGCACTCAAGCAAACACAAACAGCACAGCACGATGCGTATTTTTTTTAAAATTGACAAATAAATCAAAAATAAATCAAAAATAAAAATAAGTGGAAAAGGCGAGAGTGCTCGAGCACACAGGAGCAAAGACAAGCAGCGCAGCTTGATGCGTAGTAAAAAAAATGATAAATAGACAACTGGTCGACCTCATTAGAAATAAAAACCCTAAAGATTAGATAGACAAACAAACAAACACATAAATGTGGAGAGAAGGGCACTGCGCGCAGGAGCAAAGGTTAACAGCAGACAGACCTGAATCCTTATCTTTACAAGGTCGACCTCAGAACTTTGTTCAGTTTGTCTCGGTGACGGATAATGGAAGGAAGGGCAGGCAACTGGTCGACTTCATTTAAATAAACAAATAAAAAATAAGATAAACTCTCAGGAATAGATAAATAATAACAAAAAAATTGTAAAGTGGAGAAAGCGAGAGCGCGTGAATGCACTCAAGCAAACACAAACAGCACAGCACGATGCGTATTTTTTTAAATTGACAAATTAAATCAAAAATAAATCAAAAATAAAAATAAGTGGAAAAGGCGAGAGTGCGCGAGCACACAGGAGCAAAGACAAGCAGCGCAGCTTGATAAGTAGTAAAAAAATAATAAATAGACAACTGGTCGACCTCATTAGAAATAAAAACCAAAAGATTAGATAGACAAACAAACAAACACATAAATGTGGAGAGAAGGGCAGTGTGGGCAGGAGCAAAGGTAAACAGCAGACAGACCTGAATCCTTATCTTTACAAGGTCGACCTCAGACTTTGTTCAGTTTGTCTCGGTGACGGATAATGGAAGGAAGGGCAGGCAACTGGTACACTTCATTTAAATAAACAAATAAAAAATAAGATAAACTCTCAGGAATAGATAAATAATAACAAAAAAATTGTAAAGTGGAGAAAGCGAGAGCGCGCGAATGCACTCAAGCAAACACAAACAGCACAGCACGATGCGTATTTTTTTTTAAAATTGACAAAATAAATCAAAAATAAATCAAAAATAAAAATAAGTGGAAAAGGCGAGAGTGCGCGAGCACACAGGAGCAAAGACAAGCAGCGCAGCTTGATGTGTAGTAAAAAAAATAATCAATAGTCAACTGGTCGACCTCATTAGAAATAAAAACCCAAAAGATTAGATAGACAAACAAACAAACACATAAATGTGGAGAGAAGGGCAGTGCGGGCAGGAGCAAAGGTAAACAGCAGACAGACCTGAATCCTTATCTTTACAAGGTCGACCTCAGAACTTTGTTCAGTTTGTCTCGGTGACGGATAATGGAAGGAAGGGCAGGCAACTGGTCGACTTCATTTAAATAAACAAATAAAAAATAAGATAAACTCTCAGGAATAGATAAATAATAATAAAAAATTGTAAAGTGGAGAAAGCGAGACCACGCGAATGCATTCAAGCAAACACAAACAGCACAGCACGATGCGTATTTTTTTTTTAAATTGACGAAATAAATCAAAAATAAATCAAAAATAAAAATAAGTGGAAAAGGCGAGAGTGCGCGAGCACACAGGAGCAAAGACAAGCAGCGCAGCTTGATGCGTAGTAAAAAAAATAATAAATAGACAACTGGTCGACCTCATTAGAAATAAAAACCCAAAAGATTAGATAGACAAACAAACAAACACATAAATGTGGAGAGAAGGGCAGTGCGCGCAGGAGCAAAGGTAAACAGCAGACAGACCTGAATCCTTATCTTTACAAGGTCGACCTCAGAACTTTGTTCAGTTTGTCTCGGTGACGGATAATGGAAGGAAGGGCAGGCAACTGGTCGACTTCATTTAAATAAACAAAAAATAAGATAAACTCTCAGGAATAGATAAATAATAACAAAAAAAATTGTAAAGTGGAGAAAGCGAGAGCGCGCGAATGCACTCAAGCAAACACAAACAGCACAGCACGATGCGTATTTTTTTTTAAATTTACAAAATAAATAAAAAATAAATCAAAAATAAAAATAAGTGGAAAAGGCGAGAGTGCGCGAGCACACAGGAGCAAAGACAAGCAGCGCAGCTTGATGCGTAGTAAAAAAAATAATCAATTGACAACTGGTCGACCTCATTAGAAATAAAAACCCAAAAGATTAGATACACAAACAAACAAACACATAAATGTGGAGAGAAGGGCAGTGCGGGCAGGAGCAAAGGTAAACAGCAGACAGACCTGAATCCTTATCTTTACAAGGTCGACCTCAGAACTTTGTTCAGTTTGTCTCGGTGACGGATAATGGAAGGAAGGGCAGGCAACTGGTCGACTTCATTTAAATAAACAAATAAAAAATAAGATAAACTCTCAGGAATAGATAAATAATAACAAAAAAAATTGTAAAGTGGAGAAAGCGAGAGCGCGCGAATGCACTCAAGCAAACACAAACAGCACAGCACGATGCGTATTTTTTTTTAAATTGACAAAATAAATCAAAAATAAATCAAAAATAAAAATAAGTGGAAAAGGCGAGAGTGCGCGAGCACACAGGAGCAAAGACAAGCAGCGCAGCTTGATGCGTAGTAAAAAAAATAATAAATAGACAACTGGTCGACCTCATTAGAAATAAAAACCCAAAAGATTAGATAGACAAACAAACAAACACATAAATGTGGAGAGAAGGGCAGTGCGGGCAGGAGCAAAGGTAAACAGCAGACAGACCTGAATCCTTATCTTTACAAGGTCGACCTCAGAACTTTGTTCAGTTTGTCTCGGTGACGATTAATGGAAGGAAGGGCAGGCAACTGGTCGACTTCATTTAAATAAACAAATAAAAAATAAGATAAACTCTCAGGAATAGATAAATAATAACAAAAAAATTGTAAAGTGGAGAAAGGGAGAGCGCGCGAATGCACTCAAGCAAACACAAACAGCAGAGCACGATGCGTATTTTTTTTTTAAATTGACAAAATAAATCAAAAATAAATCAAAAATAAAAATAAGTGGAAAAGGCGAGAGTGGGGCTGGGGATATAGCCTAGTGGCAAGTGTGCCTGCCTCGGATACACGAGGCCCTAGGTTCGATTCCCCAGCACCACATATACAGAAAACGGCCAGAAGCGGCGCTGTGGCTCAAGTGGCACAGTGCTAGCCTTGAGCGGGAAGAAGCCAGGGACAGTGCTCAGGCCCTGAGTCCAAGGCCCAGGACTGGCCAAAAAAAAAAAAAAAAAAAAAAAAAAAAAAAAAAAAAAAAAAAAGGCGAGAGTGCGCGAGCACACAGGAGCAAAGACAAGCAGCGCAGCTTGATGCGTAGTAAAAAAAATAATAAATAGACAACTGGTCGACCTCATTAGAAATAAAAACCCAAAACATTAGATAGACAAACAAACAAACACATAAATGTGGATAGAAGGGCAGTGCGCCCAGGAGCAAAGGTAAACAGCAGACAGACCTGAATCCTTATCTTTCCAAGGTCGACCTCAGAACTTTGTTCAGTTTGTCTCGGTGACGGATAATGGAAGGAAGGGCAGGCAACTGGTCGACTTCATTTAAATAAACAAATAAAAAATAAGATAAACTCTCAGGAATAGACAAATAATAACAAAAATATTGTAAAGTGGAGAAAGCGAGAGCGCGCGAATGCACTCAGGCAAACACAAACAGCACAGCACGATGCGTATTTTTTTTAAAAATTGACAAAATAAATCAAAAATATATCAAAAATAAAAATAAGTGGAAAAGGCGAGACTGCGCGAGCACACAGGAGCAAAGACAAGCAGCGCAGCTTGATGCGTAGTAAAAAAAATAATAAATAGACAACTGGTCGACCTCATTAGAAATAAAAACCCAAAAGATTAGATAGACAAACAAACAAACACATAAATGTGGAGAGAAGGGCAGTGCGCGCAGGAGCAAAGGTAAACAGCAGACAGACCTGAATCCTTATCTTTACAAGGTCGACCTCAGAACTTTGTTCAGTTTGTCTCGGTGACGGATAATGGAAGGAAGGGCAGGCAACTGGTCGACTTCATTTAAATAAACAAATAAAAAATAAGATAAACTCTCAGGAATAGACAAATAATAACAAAAAAATTGTAAAGTGGAGAAAGCGAGAGCGCGCGAATGCACTCAGGCAAACACAAACAGCACAGCACGATGAGTATTTTTTTTAATAATTGACAAAATAAATCAAAAATATATCAAAAATAAAAATAAGGGCAAAAGGCGAGAGTGGGCGAACACACAGGAGTAAAGACATGCAGCGCAGCTTGATGCGTAGTAAAAAAATAATAAATAGACAACTGGTCGACCTCATCAGAAATAAAAACCCAAAAGATTAGATAGACAAACAAACAAACACATAAATGTGGAGAGAAGGGCAGTGCGCGCAGGAGCAAAGGTAAACAGCAGACAGACCTGAATCCTTATCTTTACAAGGTCGACCTCAGAACTTTGTTCAGTTTGTCTCGGTGACGGATAATGGAAGGAAGGGCAGGCAACTGGTCGACTTCATTTAAATAAACAAATAAAAATGAGATAAACTCTCAAGAATAGATAAATAATAACAAAAAAATTGTAAAGTGTAGAAAGCGAGAGCGCGCGAATGCACTCAAGCAAACACAAACAGCACGGCACGATGCGTATTTTTTTTTAAATTGACAAAATAAATCAAAAATAAATCAAAAATAAAAATAAGTGGAAAAGGCGAGAGTGCGCGAGCACACAGGAGCAAAGACAAGCAGCGCAGCTTGATGCGTAGTAAAAAAAATAATAAATAGACAACTGGTCGACCTCATTAGAAATAAAAACCCAAAAGATTAGATAGACAAACAAACAAACACATAAATGTGGAGAGAAGGGCTGTGCGCGCAGTAGCAAAGGTAAACAGCCGACAGACCTGAATCCTTATCTTTACAAGGTCGACCTCAGAACTTTGTTCAGTTTGTCTCGGTGACGGATAATGGAAGGAAGGTCAGGCAACTGGTCGACTTCATTTAAATAAATAAATAAAAAATAAGATAAACTCTCAGGAATAGATAAATAATAACAAAAAAATTGTAAAGTGGAGAAAGCGAGAGCGCGCGAATGCACTCAAGCAAACACAAACAGCACAGCACGATGCGTATTTTTTTTTAAATTGAAAAAATAAATCAAAAATAAATCAAAAATAAAAATAAGTGGAAAAGGCGAGAGTGCGCGAGCACACAGGAGCAAAGACAAGCAGCGCAGCTTGATGCGTAGTAAAAAAAATAATAAATAGACAACTGGTCGACCTCATTAGAAATAAAAACCCAAAAGATTAGAAAGACAAACAAACAAACACATAAATGTGGAGAGAAGGGCAGTGCGCGCAGGAGCAAAGGTAAACAGCAGACAGACCAGAATCCTTATCTTTACAAGGTCGACCTCAGAACTTTGTTCAGTTTGTCTCGGTGACGGATAATGGAAGGAGGGGCAGGAAACTGGTCGACTTCATTTAAATATACAAATAAAAAATAAGATAAACTCTCAGGAATAGATAAATAATAACAAAAAAATTGTAAAGTGGAGAAAGCGAGAGCGCGCGAATGCACTCAAGCAAACACAAACAGCACAGCACGATGGGTACTTTTTTTTTAAATTGACAAAATAAATCAAAAATAAATCAAAAATAAAAATAAGTGGAAAAGGCGAGAGTGCGCGAGCACACAGGAGCAAAGACAAGCAGAGCAGCTTGATGCGTAGTAAAAAAAATAATCAATAGACAACTGGTCGACCTCATTAGAAATAAAAACCCAAAAGATTAGATAGACAAACAAACAAACACATAAATGTGGAGAGAAGGGCAGTGCGCGCAGGAGCAAAGGTAAACAGCAGACAGACCTGAATCCTTATCTTTACAAGGTCGACCTCAGAACTTTGTTCAGTTTGTCTCCGTGACGGATAATGGAAGGAAGGGCAGGCAACTGGTCGACTTCATTTAAATAAACAAATAAAAATAAGATAAAGTCTCAGGAATAGATAAATAATAACAAAAAAATTGTAAAGTGGAGAAAGCGAGAGCGCGCGAATGCACTCAAGCAAACACAAACAGCACAGCACGATGCGTATTTTTTTTTAAAATTGACAAAATAAATCAAAAATAAATCAAAAATAAAAATAAGTGGAAAAGGCGAGAGTGCGCGAGCACACAGGAGCAAAGACAAGCAGCGCAGCTTGATGCGTAGTAAAAAAAATAATAAATAGACAACTGGTCGACCTCATTAGAAATAAAAACCCAAAAGATTAGATAGACAAACAAACAAACACATAAATGTGGAGAGAAGGGCAGTGCGCGCAGGAGCAAAGGTAAACAGCAGACAGACCTGAATCCTTATCTTTACAAGGTCGACCTCAGAACTTTGTTCAGTTTGTCTCGGTGACGGATAATGGAAGGAAGGGCAGGCAACTGGTCGACTTCATTTAAATAAACAAATAAAAAATAAGATAAACTCTCAGGAATAGATAAATAATAACAAATAATTGTAAAGTGGAGAAAGCGAGAGCGCGCGAATGCACTCAAGCAAACACAAACAGCACAGTACGATGCGTATTTTTTTTAAATTGACAAAATAAATCAAAAATAAATCAAAAATAAAAATAAGTGGAAAAGGCGAGAGTGCGCGAGCACACAGGAGCAAAGACAAGCAGCGCAGCTTGATGCGTAGTAAAAAAAATAATAAATAGACAACTGGTCGACCTCATTAGAAATAAAAACCCAAAAGATTAGATAGACAAACAAACAAACACATGAATGTGGAGAGAAGGGCAGTGCGGGCAGGAGCAAAGGTAAACAGCAGACAGACCTGAATCCTTATGTTTACAAGGTCGACCTCAGAACTTTGTTCAGTTTGTCTCGGTGACGGATAATGGAAGGAAGGGCAGGCAACTGGTCGACTTCATTTAAATAAACAAATAAAAAATAAAATAAACTCTCAGGAATAGATAAATAATAAAAAAATTGTAAAGTGGAGAAAGCGAGAGCGCGCGAATGCACTCAAGCAAACACAAACAGCACAGCACGATGCGTATTTTTTTTTAAAATTGACAAAATAAATAAAAAATAAATCAAAAATAAAAATAAATGGAAAAGGCGAGAGTGCGCGAGCACACAGGAGCAAAGACAAGCAGCGCAGCTTGATGCGTAGTAAAAAAAATAATAAATAGACAACTGGTCGACCTCATTAGAAATAAAAACCCAAACGATTAGATACACAAACAAACAAACACATAAATGTGGAGAGAAGGGCAGTGCGCGCAGGAGCAAAGGTAAACAGCAGACAGACCTGAATCCTTATCTTTACAAGGTCGACCTCAGAACTTTGTTCAGTTTGTCTCGGTGACGGATAATGGAAGGAAGGGCAGGCAACTGGTCGACTTCATTTAAATAAACAAATAAAAAATAAGATAAACTCTCAGGAATAGATAAATAATAACAAAAAAATTGTAAAGTGGAGAAAGCGAGAGCGCGCGAATGCACTCAAGCAAACACAAACAGCACAGCACGATGCGTATTTTTTTAAAAAATTGACAAAATAAATAAAAAATAAATCAAAAATAAAAATAAGTGGAAAAGGCGAGAGTGCGCGAGCACACAGGAGCAAAGACAAGCAGCGCAGCTTGATGCGTAGTAAAAAAAATAATCAATAGACAACTGGTCGACCTCATTAGAAATAAAAACCCAAAAGATTAGATAGACAAACAAACAAACACATAAATGTGGAGAGAAGGGCAGTGCGGGCAGGAGCAAAGGTAAACAGCAGACAGACCTGAATCCTTATCTTTACAAGGTCGACCTCAGAACTTTGTTCAGTTTGTCTCGGTGACGGATAATGGAAGGAAGGGCAGGCAACTGGTCGACTTCATTTAAATAAACAAATAAAAAATAAGATAAACTCTCAGGAATAGATAAATAATAACAAAAAAATTGTAAAGTGGAGAAAGCGAGAGCGCGCGAATGCACTCAAGCAAACACAAACAGCACAGCACGATGCGTATTTTTTTTAAATTGACAAAATAAATCAAAAATAAATCAAAAATAAAAATAAGTGGAAAAGGCGAGAGTGCGCGAGCACACAGGAGCAAAGACAAGCAGCGCAGCTTGATGCGTAGTAAAAAAAATTATAAATAGACAACTGGTCCACCTCATTAGAAATAAAAACCCAAAAGATTAGATAGACAAACAAACACATAAATGTGGAGAGAAGGGCAGTGCGGGCAGGAGCAAAGGTAAACAGCAGACAGACCTGAATCCTTATCTTTACAAGGTCGACCTCAGAACTTTGTTCAGTTTGTCTCGGTGACGGATAATGGAAGGAAGGGCAGGCAACTGGTCGACTTCATTTAAATAAACAAATAAAAAATAAGATAAACTCTCAGGAATAGATAAATAATAACAAAAAAAATTGTAAAGTGGAGAAAGCGAGAGCGCGCGAATGCACTCAAGCAAACACAAACAGCACAGCACGATGCGTATTTTTTTTAAATTGACAAAATAAATAAAAAATAAATCAAAAATAAAAATAAGTGGAAAAGGCGAGAGTGCGCGAGCACACAGGAGCAAAGACAAGCAGCACAGCTTGATGCGTAGTAAAAAAAATAATAAATAGACAACTGGTCGACCTCATTAGAAATAAAAACCCAAAAGATTAGAAAGACAAACAAACAAACACATAAATGTGGAGAGAAGGGCAGTGCGGGCAGGAGCAAAGGTAAACAGCAGACAGACCTGAATCCTTATGTTTACAAGGTCGACCTCAGAACTTTGTTCAGTTTGTCTCGGTGACGCATAATGGAAGGAAGGGCAGGCAACTGGTCGACTTCATTTAAATAAACAAATAAAAAATAAAATAAACTCTCAGGAATAGATAAATAATAACAAAAAAATTGTAAAGTGGAGAAAGCGAGAGCGCGCGAATGCACTCAAGCAAACACAAACAGCACAGCACGATGCGTATTTTTTTTAAAATTGACAAAATAAATAAAAAATAAATCAAAAATAAAAATAAATGGAAAAGGCGAGAGTGCGCGAGCACACAGGAGCAAAGACAAGCAGCGCAGCTTGATGCGTAGTAAAAAAAATAATAAATAGACAACTGGTCGACCTCATTAGAAATAAAAACCCAAACGATTAGATACACAAGCAAACAAACACATAAATGTGGAGAGAAGGGCAGTGCGCGCAGGAGCAAAGGTAAACAGCAGACAGACCTGAATCCTTATCTTTACAAGGTCGACCTCAGAACTTTGTTCAGTTTGTCTCGGTGACGGATAATGGAAGGAAGGGCAGGCAACTGGTCGACTTCATTTAAATAAACAAATAAAAAATAAGATAAACTCTCAGGAATAGATAAATAATAACAAAAAAATTGTAAAGTGGAGAAAGCGAGAGCGCGCGAATGCACTCAAGCAAACACAAACAGCACAGCACGATGCGTATTTTTTTAAAAAATTGACAAAATAAATCAAAAATAAATCAAAAATAAAAATAAGTGGAAAAGGCGAGAGTGCGCGAGCACACAGGAGCAAAGACAAGCAGCGCAGCTTGATGCGTAGTAAAAAAAATAATAAATAGACAACTGGTCGACCTCATTAGAAATAAAAACCCAAATGATTAGATAGACAAACAAACAAACACATAAATGTGGAGAGAATGGCAGTGCGGGCAGGAGCAAAGGTAAACAGCAGACAGACCTGAATCCGTATCTTTACAAGGTCGACCTCAGAACTTTGTTCAGTTTGTCTCGGTGACGGATAATGGAAGGAAGGGCAAGCAACTGGTCGACTTCATTTAAATAAACAAATAAAAAATAAGATAAACTCTCAGGAATAGATAAATAATAACAAAAAAATTGTAAAGTGGAGAAATCGAGAGCGCGCGAATGCACTCAAGCAAACACAAACAGCACAGCACGATGCGTATTTTTTTTAAATTGACAAAATAAATAAAAAATAAATCAAAAATAAAAATAAATGGAAAAGGCGAGAGTGCGCGAGCACACAGGAGCAAAGACAAGCAGCGCAGCTTGATGCGTAGTAAAAAAAATAATCAATAGACAACTGGTCGACCTCATTAGAAATAAAAACCCAAAAGATTAGATAGACAAACAAACCAACACATAAATGTGGAGAGAAGGGCAGTGCGGGCAGGAGCAAAGGTAAACAGCAGACAGACCTGAATCCTTATCTTTACAAGGTCGACCTCAGAACTTTGTTCAGTTTGTCTCGGTGACGATTAATGGAAGGAAGGGCAGGCAACTGGTCGACTTCATTTAAATAAACAAATAAAAAATAAGATAAACTGTCAGGAATAGATAAATAATAACAAAGAAATTGTAAAGTGGAGAAAGCGAGAACGCGCGAATGCACTCAAGCAAACACAAACAGCACAGCACGATGCGTATTTTTTTTTAAATTGACAAAATAAATCAAAAATAAAAATAAGTGGAAAAGGCGAGAGTGCGCGAGCACACAGGAGAAAATACAAGCAGCGCAGCTTGATGCGTAGTAAAAAAAATAATAAATAGACAACTGGTCGACCTCATTAGAAATAAAAACCCAAAAGATTAGATAGACAAACAAACAAACACATAAATGTGGAGAGAAGGGCAGTGCGCGCAGGAGCAAAGGTAACCAGCAGCCAGACCTGAATCCTTATCTTTAAAAGGTCGACCTCAGAACTTTGTTCTGTTTGTCTCGGTGACGGATAATGGAAGGAAGGGCAGGCAACTGGTCGACTTCATTTAAATAAACAAAAAATAAGATAAACTCTCAGGAATAGATAAATAATAACAAAAAAATTGTAAAGTGGAGAAAGCGAGAGCGCGCGAATGCACTCAAGCAAAGACAAACAGCACAGCACGATGCGTATTTTTTTTTAAATTGCAAAATAAATCAAAAATAAATCAAAAATAAAAATAAGTGGAAAAGGCGAGAGTGGGCGAGCACACAGGAGCAAAGACAAGCAGCGCAGCTTGATGCGTAGTAAAAAAAATAATCAATAGACAACTGGTCGACCTCATTAGAAATAAAAACCCAAAAGATTAGATAGACAAACAAACAAACACATAAATGTGGAGAGAAGGGCAGTGCGCGCAGTAGCAAAGGTAAACAGCAGACAGACCTGAATCCTTATCTTTACAAGGTCGACCTCAGAACTTTGTTCAGTTTGTCTCGGTGACGGATAATGGAAGGAAGGGCAGGCAACTGGTCGACTTCATTTAAATAAACAAATAAAAAATAAGATAAACTCTCAGGAATAGATAAATAATAACAAAAAAATTGTAAAGTCGAGAAAGCGAGAGCGCGCGAATGCACTCAAGCAAACACAACAGCACAGCACGATGCGTATTTTTTTAAAAAATTGACAAAATAAATCAAAAATAAATCAAAAATAAAAATAAGTGGAAAAGGCGAGAGTGCGCGAGCACACAGGAGCAAAGACAAGCAGCGCAGCTTGATGCGTAGTAAAAAAAATAATCAATAGACAACTGGTCGACCTCATTAGAAATAAAAACCCAAAAGATTAGATAGACAAACAAACAAACACATAAATGTGGAGAGAAGGGCAGTGCGGGCAGGAGCAAAGGTAAACAGCAGACAGACCTGAATCCTTATCTTTACAAGGTCGACCTCAGAACTTTGTTCAGTTTGTCTCGGTGACGGATAATGGAAGGAAGGGCAGGCAACTGGTCGACTTCATTTAAATAAACAAAAAATAAGATAAACTCTCAGGAATAGATAAATAATAACAAAAAAATTGTAAAGTGGAGAAAGCGAGAGCGCGCGAATGCACTCAAGCAAAGACAAACAGCACAGCACGATGCGTATTTTTTTTTAAATTGCAAAATAAATCAAAAATAAATCAAAAATAAAAATAAGTGGAAAAGGCGAGAGTGGGCGAGCACACAGGAGCAAAGACAAGCAGCGCAGCTTGATGCGTAGTAAAAAAAATAATCAATAGACAACTGGTCGACCTCATTAGAAATAAAAACCCAAAAGATTAGATAGACAAACAAACAAACACATAAATGTGGAGAGAAGGGCAGTGCGCGCAGTAGCAAAGGTAAACAGCAGACAGACCTGAATCCTTATCTTTACAAGGTCGACCTCAGAACTTTGTTCAGTTTGTCTCGGTGACGGATAATGGAAGGAAGGGCAGGCAACTGGTCGACTTCATTTAAATAAACAAATAAAAAATAAGATAAACTCTCAGGAATAGATAAATAATAACAAAAAAATTGTAAAGTCGAGAAAGCGAGAGCGCGCGAATGCACTCAAGCAAACACAACAGCACAGCACGATGCGTATTTTTTTAAAAAATTGACAAAATAAATCAAAAATAAATCAAAAATAAAAATAAGTGGAAAAGGCGAGAGTGCGCGAGCACACAGGAGCAAAGACAAGCAGCGCAGCTTGATGCGTAGTAAAAAAAATAATCAATAGACAACTGGTCGACCTCATTAGAAATAAAAACCCAAAAGATTAGATAGACAAACAAACAAACACATAAATGTGGAGAGAAGGGCAGTGCGGGCAGGAGCAAAGGTAAACAGCAGACAGACCTGAATCCTTATCTTTACAAGGTCGACCTCAGAACTTTGTTCAGTTTGTCTCGGTGACGGATAATGGAAGGAAGGGCAGGCAACTGGTCGACTTCATTTAAATAAACAAATAAAAAATAAGATAAACTCTCAGGAATAGATAAATAATAACAAAAAAATTGTAAAGTGGAGAAAGCGAGAGCGCGCGAATGCACTCAAGCAAACACAAACAGCACAGCACGATGCGTATTTTTTTTAAATTGACAAAATAAATCAAAAATAAATCAAAAATAAAAATAAGTGGAAAAGGCGAGAGTGCGCGAGCACACAGGAGCAAAGACAAGCAGCGCAGCTTGATGCGTAGTAAAAAAAATAATAAATAGACAACTGGTCCACCTCATTAGAAATAAAAACCCAAAAGATTAGATAGACAAACAAACACATAAATGTGGAGAGAAGGGCAGTGCGGGCAGGAGCAAAGGTAAACAGCAGACAGACCTGAATCCTTATCTTTACAAGGTCGACCTCAGAACTTTGTTCAGTTTGTCTCGGTGACGGATAATGGAAGGAAGGGCAGGCAACTGGTCGACTTCATTTAAATAAACAAATAAAAAATAAGATAAACTCTCAGGAATAGATAAATAATAACAAAAAAAATTGTAAAGTGGAGAAAGCGAGAGCGCGCGAATGCACTCAAGCAAACACAAACAGCACAGCACGATGCGTATTTTTTTTAAATTGACAAAATAAATAAAAAATAAATCAAAAATAAAAATAAGTGGAAAAGGCGAGAGTGCGCGAGCACACAGGAGCAAAGACAAGCAGCGCAGCTTGATGCGTAGTAAAAAAAATAATCAATAGACAACTGGTCGACCTCATTAGAAATAAAAACCCAAAAGATTAGATAGACAAACAAACAAACACATAAATGTGGAGAGAAGGGCAGTGCGGGCAGGAGCAAAGGTAAACAGCAGACAGACCTGAATCCTTATCTTTACAAGGTCGACCTCAGAAGTTTGTTCAGTTTGTCTCGGTGACGGATAATGGAAGGAAGGGCAGGCAACTGGTCGACTTCATTTAAATAAACAAATAAAATATAAGATAAACTCTCAGGAATAGATAAATAATAACGAAAAAATTGCAAATTGGAGAAATCGAGAGCGCGCGAATGCACTCAAGCAAACACAAACAGCACAGCACGATGCGTATTTTTTTTAAATTGACAAAATAAATCAAAAATAAAAATAAGTGGAAAAGGCGAGAGTGCGCGAGCACACAGGAGCAAAGACAAGCAGCGCAGCTTGATGCGTAGTAAAAAAAATAATCAATAGACAACTGGTCGACCTCATTAGAAATAAAAACCCAAAAGATTAGATAGACAAACAAACAAACACATAAATGTGGAGAGAAGGGCAGTGCGGGCAGGAGCAAAGGTAAACAGCAGACAGACCTGAATCCTTATCTTTACAAGGTCGACCTCAGAACTTTGTTCAGTTTGTCTCGGTGACGGATAATGGAAGGAAGGGCAGGCAACTGGTCGACTTCATTTAAATAAACAAATAAAAAATAAGATAAACTCTCAGGAATAGATAAATAATAACAAAAAAATTGTAAAGTGGAGAAAGCGAGAGCGCGCGAATGCACTCAAGCAAACACAAACAGCACAGCACGATGCGTATTTTTTTTAAATTGACAAAATAAATCAAAAATAAATCAAAAATAAAAATAAGTGGAAAAGGCGAGAGTGCGCGAGCACACAGGAGCAAAGACAAGCAGCGCAGCTTGATGCGTAGTAAAAAAAATAATAAATAGACAACTGGTCGACCTCATTAGAAATAAAAACCCAAAAGATTAGATAGACAAACAAACAAACACATAAATGTGGAGAGAAGGGCAGTGCGCGCAGGAGCAAAGGTAAACAGCAGACAGACCTGAATCCTTATCTTTACAAGGTCGACCTCAGAACTTTGTTCAGTTTGTCTCGGTGACGGATAATGGAAGGAAGGGCAGGCAACTGGTCGACTTCATTTAAATAAACAAATAAAAAATAAGATAAACTCTCAGGAATAGATAAATAATAACAAAAAAATTGTAAAGTGGAGAAAGCGAGAGCGCGCGAATGCACTCAAGCAAACACAAACAGCACAGCACGATGCGTATTTTTTTTAAATTGACAAAATAAATAAAAAATAAATCAAAAATAAAAATAAGTGGAAAAGGCGAGAGTGCGCGAGCACACAGGAGCAAAGACAAGCAGCGCAGCTTGATGCGTAGTAAAAAAAATAATAAATAGACAACTGGTCGACCTCATTAGAAATAAAAACCCAAAAGATTAGATAGACAAACAAACAAACACATAAATGTGGAGAGAAGGGCAGTGCGGGCAGGAGCAAAGGTAAACAGCAGACAGACCTGAATCCTTATGTTTACAAGGTCGACCTCAGAACTTTGTTCAGTTTGTCTCGGTGACGGATAATGGAAGGAAGGGCAGGCAACTGGTCGACTTCATTTAAATAAACAAATAAAAAATAAAATAAACTCTCAGGAATAGATAAATAACAAAAAAATTGTAAAGTGGAGAAAGCGAGAGCGCGCGAATGCACTCAAGCAAACACAAACAGCACAGCACGATGCGTATTTTTTTTAAATTGACAAAATAAATCAAAAATAAATCAAAAATAAAAATAAGTGGAAAAGGCGAGAGTGCGCGAGCACACAGGAGCAAAGACAAGCAGCGCAGCTTGATGCGTAGTAAAAAAAATAATAAATAGACAACTGGTCGACCTCATTAGAAATAAAAACCCAAAAGATTAGATAGACAAACAAACAAACACATAAATGTGGAGAGAAGGGCAGTGCGGGCAGGAGCAAAGGTAAACAGCAGACAGACCTGAATCCTTATCTTTACAAGGTCGACCTCAGAACTTTGTTCAGTTTGTCTCGGTGACGGATAATGGAAGGAAGGGCAGGCAACTGGTCGACTTCATTTAAATAAACAAATAAAAAATAAGATAAACTCTCAGGAATAGATAAATAATAACAAAAAAATTGTAAAGTGGAGAAAGCGAGAGCGCGCGAATGCACTCAAGCAAACACAAACAGCACAGCACGATGCGTATTTTTTTTAAATTGACAAAATAAATCAAAAATAAATCAAAAATAAAAATAAGTGGAAAAGGCGAGAGTGCGCGAGCACACAGGAGCAAAGACAAGCAGCGCAGCTTGATGCGTAGTAAAAAAAATAATAAATAGACAACTGGTCGACCTCATTAGAAATAAAAACCCAAAAGATTAGATAGACAAACAAACAAACACATAAATGTGGAGAGAAGGGCAGTGCGGGCAGGAGCAAAGGTAAACAGCAGACAGACCTGAATCCTTATCTTTACAAGGTCGACCTCAGAACTTTGTTCAGTTTGTCTCGGTGACGGATAATGGAAGGAAGGGCAGGCAACTGGTCGACTTCATTTAAATAAACAAATAAAAAATAAGATAAACTCTCAGGAATAGATAAATAATAACAAAAAAATTGTAAAGTGGAGAAAGCGAGAGCGCGCGAATGCACTCAAGCAAACACAAACAGCACAGCACGATGCGTATTTTTTTTAAATTGACAAAATAAATCAAAAATAAATCAAAAATAAAAATAAGTGGAAAAGGCGAGAGTGCGCGAGCACACAGGAGCAAAGACAAGCAGCGCAGCTTGATGCGTAGTAAAAAAAATAATAAATAGACAACTGGTCGACCTCATTAGAAATAAAAACCCAAAAGATTAGATAGACAAACAAACAAACACATAAATGTGGAGAGAAGGGCAGTGCGGGCAGGAGCAAAGGTAAACAGCAGACAGACCTGAATCCTTATCTTTACAAGGTCGACCTCAGAACTTTGTTCAGTTTGTCTCGGTGACGGATAATGGAAGGAAGGGCAGGCAACTGGTCGACTTCATTTAAATAAACAAATAAAAAATAAGATAAACTCTCAGGAATAGATAAATAATAACAAAAAAATTGTAAAGTGGAGAAAGCGAGAGCGCGCGAATGCACTCAAGCAAACACAAACAGCACAGCACGATGCGTATTTTTTTTTAAATTGACAAAATAAATAAAAAATAAATCAAAAATAAAAATAAGTGGAAAAGGCGAGAGTGCGCGAGCACACAGGAGCAAAGACAAGCAGCGCAGCTTGATGCGTAGTAAAAAAAATAATAAATAGACAACTGGTCGACCTCATTAGAAATAAAAACCCAAAAGATTAGATAGACAAACAAACAAACACATAAATGTGGAGAGAAGGGCAGTGCGCGCAGGAGCAAAGGTAAACAGCAGACAGACCTGAATCCTTATCTTTACAAGGTCGACCTCAGAACTTTGTTCAGTTTGTCTCGGTGACGGATAATGGAAGGAAGGGCAGGCAACTGGTCGACTTCATTTAAATAAACAAATAAAAAATAAGATAAACTCTCAGGAATAGATAAATAATAACAAAAAAATTGTAAAGTGGAGAAAGCGAGAGCGCGCGAATGCACTCAAGCAAACACAAACAGCACAGCACGATGCGTATTTTTTTTAAATTGACAAAATAAATCAAAAATAAATCAAAAATAAAAATAAGTGGAAAAGGCGAGAGTGCGCGAGCACACAGGAGCAAAGACAAGCAGCGCAGCTTGATGCGTAGTAAAAAAAATAATAAATAGACAACTGGTCGACCTCATTAGAAATAAAAACCCAAAAGATTAGATAGACAAACAAACAAACACATAAATGTGGAGAGAAGGGCAGTGCGGGCAGGAGCAAAGGTAAACAGCAGACAGACCTGAATCCTTATCTTTACAAGGTCGACCTCAGAACTTTGTTCAGTTTGTCTCGGTGACGGATAATGGAAGGAAGGGCAGGCAACTGGTCGACTTCATTTAAATAAACAAATAAAAAATAAGATAAACTCTCAGGAATAGATAAATAATAACAAAAAAATTGTAAAGTGGAGAAAGCGAGAGCGCGCGAATGCACTCAAGCAAACACAAACAGCACAGCACGATGCGTATTTTTTTTAAATTGACAAAATAAATCAAAAATAAATCAAAAATAAAAATAAGTGGAAAAGGCGAGAGTGCGCGAGCACACAGGAGCAAAGACAAGCAGCGCAGCTTGATGCGTAGTAAAAAAAATAATCAATAGACAACTGGTCGACCTCATTAGAAATAAAAACCCAAAAGATTAGATAGACAAACAAACAAACACATAAATGTGGAGAGAAGGGCAGTGCGGGCAGGAGCAAAGGTAAACAGCAGACAGACCTGAATCCTTATCTTTACAAGGTCGACCTCAGAACTTTGTTCAGTTTGTCTCGGTGACGGATAATGGAAGGAAGGGCAGGCAACTGGTCGACTTCATTTAAATAAACAAATAAAAAATAAGATAAACTCTCAGGAATAGATAAATAATAACAAAAAAATTGTAAAGTGGAGAAAGCGAGAGCGCGCGAATGCACTCAAGCAAACACAAACAGCACAGCACGATGCGTATTTTTTTTTAAATTGACAAAATAAATCAAAAATAAAAATAAGTGGAAAAGGCGAGAGTGCGCGAGCACACAGGAGCAAAGACAAGCAGCGCAGCTTGATGCGTAGTAAAAAAAATAATAAATAGACAACTGGTCGACCTCATTAGAAATAAAAACCCAAAAGATTAGATAGACAAACAAACAAACACATAAATGTGGAGAGAAGGGCAGTGCGCGCAGGAGCAAAGGTAAACAGCAGACAGACCTGAATCCTTATCTTTACAAGGTCGACCTCAGAACTTTGTTCAGTTTGTCTCGGTGACGGATAATGGAAGGAAGGGCAGGCAACTGGTCGACTTCATTTAAATAAACAAATAAAAAATAAGATAAACTCTCAGGAATAGATAAATAATAACAAAAAAATTGTAAAGTGGAGAAAGCGAGAGCGCGCGAATGCACTCAAGCAAACACAAACAGCACAGCACGATGCGTATTTTTTTTAAATTGACAAAATAAATCAAAAATAAATCAAAAATAAAAATAAGTGGAAAAGGCGAGAGTGCGCGAGCACACAGGAGCAAAGACAAGCAGCGCAGCTTGATGCGTAGTAAAAAAAATAATCAATAGACAACTGGTCGACCTCATTAGAAATAAAAACCCAAAAGATTAGATAGACAAACAAACAAACACATAAATGTGGAGAGAAGGGCAGTGCGGGCAGGAGCAAAGGTAAACAGCAGACAGACCTGAATCCTTATCTTTACAAGGTCGACCTCAGAACTTTGTTCAGTTTGTCTCGGTGACGGATAATGGAAGGAAGGGCAGGCAACTGGTCGACTTCATTTAAATAAACAAATAAAAAATAAGATAAACTCTCAGGAATAGATAAATAATAACAAAAAAATTGTAAAGTGGAGAAAGCGAGAGCGCGCGAATGCACTCAAGCAAACACAAACAGCACAGCACGATGCGTATTTTTTTAAATTGACAAAATAAATCAAAAATAAATCAAAAATAAAAATAAGTGGAAAAGGCGAGAGTGCGCGAGCACACAGGAGCAAAGACAAGCAGCGCAGCTTGATGCGTAGTAAAAAAAATAATCAATAGACAACTGGTCGACCTCATTAGAAATAAAAACCCAAAAGATTAGATAGACAAACAAACAAACACATAAATGTGGAGAGAAGGGCAGTGCGGGCAGGAGCAAAGGTAAACAGCAGACAGACCTGAATCCTTATCTTTACAAGGTCGACCTCAGAACTTTGTTCAGTTTGTCTCGGTGACGGATAATGGAAGGAAGGGCAGGCAACTGGTCGACTTCATTTAAATAAACAAATAAAAAATAAGATAAACTCTCAGGAATAGATAAATAATAACAAAAAAAATTGTAAAGTGGAGAAAGCGAGAGCGCGCGAATGCACTCAAGCAAACACAAACAGCACAGCACGATGCGTATTTTTTTTAAATTGACAAAATAAATAAAAAATAAATCAAAAATAAAAATAAGTGGAAAAGGCGAGAGTGCGCGAGCACACAGGAGCAAAGACAAGCAGCGCAGCTTGATGCGTAGTAAAAAAAATAATCAATAGACAACTGGTCGACCTCATTAGAAATAAAAACCCAAAAGATTAGATAGACAAACAAACAAACACATAAATGTGGAGAGAAGGGCAGTGCGGGCAGGAGCAAAGGTAAACAGCAGACAGACCTGAATCCTTATCTTTACAAGGTCGACCTCAGAAGTTTGTTCAGTTTGTCTCGGTGACGGATAATGGAAGGAAGGGCAGGCAACTGGTCGACTTCATTTAAATAAACAAATAAAATATAAGATAAACTCTCAGGAATAGATAAATAATAACGAAAAAATTGCAAATTGGAGAAATCGAGAGCGCGCGAATGCACTCAAGCAAACACAAACAGCACAGCACGATGCGTATTTTTTTTAAATTGACAAAATAAATAAAAAATAAATCAAAAATAAAAATAAATGGAAAAGGCGAGAGTGCGCGAGCACACAGGAGCAAAGACAAGCAGCGCAGCTTGATGCGTAGTAAAAAAAATAATCAATAGACAACTGGTCGACCTCATTAGAAATAAAAACCCAAAAGATTAGATAGACAAACAAACCAACACATAAATGTGGAGAGAAGGGCTGTGCGGGCAGGAGCAAAGGTAAACAGCAGACAGACCTGAATCCTTATCTTTACAAGGTCGACCTCAGAACTTTGTTCAGTTTGTCTCGGTGACGATTAATGGAAGGAAGGGCAGGCAACTGGTCGACTTCATTTAAATAAACAAATAAAAAATAAGATAAACTCTCAGGAATAGATAAATAATAACAAAGAAATTGTAAAGTGGAGAAAGCGAGAACGCGCGAATGCACTCAAGCAAACACAAACAGCACAGCACGATGCGTATTTTTTTTAAATTGACAAAATAAATCAAAAATAAAAATAAGTGGAAAAGGCGAGAGTGCGCGAGCACACAGGAGCAAAACAAGCAGCGCAGCTTGATGCGTAGTAAAAAAAATAATAAATAGACAACTGGTCGACCTCATTAGAAATAAAAACCCAAAAGATTAGATAGACAAACAAACAAACACATAAATGTGGAGAGAAGGGCAGTGCGCGCAGGAGCAAAGGTAAACAGCAGACAGACCTGAATCCTTATCTTTACAAGGTCGACCTCAGAACTTTGTTCAGTTTGTCTCGGTGACGGATAATGGAAGGAAGGGCAGGCAACTGGTCGACTTCATTTAAATAAACAAATAAAAAATAAGATAAACTCTCAGGAATAGATAAATAATAACAAAAAAATTGTAAAGTGGAGAAAGCGAGAGCGCGCGAATGCACTCAAGCAAACACAAACAGCACAGCACGATGCGTATTTTTTTTAAATTGACAAAATAAATAAAAAATAAATCAAAAATAAAAATAAGTGGAAAAGGCGAGAGTGCGCGAGCACACAGGAGCAAAGACAAGCAGCGCAGCTTGATGCGTAGTAAAAAAAATAATAAATAGACAACTGGTCGACCTCATTAGAAATAAAAACCCAAAAGATTAGATAGACAAACAAACAAACACATAAATGTGGAGAGAAGGGCAGTGCGCGCAGGAGCAAAGGTAAACAGCAGACAGACCTGAATCCTTATCTTTACAAGGTCGACCTCAGAACTTTGTTCAGTTTGTCTCGGTGACGGATAATGGAAGGAAGGGCAGGCAACTGGTCGACTTCATTTAAATAAACAAATAAAAAATAAGATAAACTCTCAGGAATAGATAAATAATAACAAAAAATTGTAAAGTGGAGAAAGCGAGAGCGCGCGAATGCACTCAAGCAAACACAAACAGCACAGCACGATGCGTATTTTTTTTAAATTGACAAAATAAATCAAAAATAAATCAAAAATAAAAATAAGTGGAAAAGGCGAGAGTGCGCGAGCACACAGGAGCAAAGACAAGCAGCGCAGCTTGATGCGTAGTAAAAAAAATAATAAATAGACAACTGGTCGACCTCATTAGAAATAAAAACCCAAAAGATTAGATAGACAAACAAACAAACACATAAATGTGGAGAGAAGGGCAGTGCGCGCAGGAGCAAAGGTAAACAGCAGACAGACCTGAATCCTTATCTTTACAAGGTCGACCTCAGAACTTTGTTCAGTTTGTCTCGGTGACGGATAATGGAAGGAAGGGCAGGCAACTGGTCGACTTCATTTAAATAAACAAATAAAAAATAAGATAAACTCTCAGGAATAGATAAATAATAACAAAAAAATTGTAAAGTGGAGAAAGCGAGAGCGCGCGAATGCACTCAAGCAAACACAAACAGCACAGCACGATGCGTATTTTTTTTAAATTGACAAAATAAATCAAAAATAAATCAAAAATAAAAATAAGTGGAAAAGGCGAGAGTGCGCGAGCACACAGGAGCAAAGACAAGCAGCGCAGCTTGATGCGTAGTAAAAAAAATAATAAATAGACAACTGGTCGACCTCATTAGAAATAAAAACCCAAAAGATTAGATAGACAAACAAACAAACACATAAATGTGGAGAGAAGGGCAGTGCGGGCAGGAGCAAAGGTAAACAGCAGACAGACCTGAATCCTTATCTTTACAAGGTCGACCTCAGAACTTTGTTCAGTTTGTCTCGGTGACGGATAATGGAAGGAAGGGCAGGCAACTGGTCGACTTCATTTAAATAAACAAATAAAAAATAAGATAAACTCTCAGGAATAGATAAATAATAACAAAAAAATTGTAAAGTGGAGAAAGCGAGAGCGCGCGAATGCACTCAAGCAAACACAAACAGCACAGCACGATGCGTATTTTTTTTAAATTGACAAAATAAATCAAAAATAAATCAAAAATAAAAATAAGTGGAAAAGGCGAGAGTGCGCGAGCACACAGGAGCAAAGACAAGCAGCGCAGCTTGATGCGTAGTAAAAAAAATAATAAATAGACAACTGGTCGACCTCATTAGAAATAAAAACCCAAAAGATTAGATAGACAAACAAACAAACACATAAATGTGGAGAGAAGGGCAGTGCGGGCAGGAGCAAAGGTAAACAGCAGACAGACCTGAATCCTTATCTTTACAAGGTCGACCTCAGAACTTTGTTCAGTTTGTCTCGGTGACGGATAATGGAAGGAAGGGCAGGCAACTGGTCGACTTCATTTAAATAAACAAATAAAAAATAAGATAAACTCTCAGGAATAGATAAATAATAACAAAAAAATTGTAAAGTGGAGAAAGCGAGAGCGCGCGAATGCACTCAAGCAAACACAAACAGCACAGCACGATGCGTATTTTTTTTAAATTGACAAAATAAATCAAAAATAAATCAAAAATAAAAATAAGTGGAAAAGGCGAGAGTGCGCGAGCACACAGGAGCAAAGACAAGCAGCGCAGCTTGATGCGTAGTAAAAAAAATAATCAATAGACAACTGGTCGACCTCATTAGAAATAAAAACCCAAAAGATTAGATAGACAAACAAACAAACACATAAATGTGGAGAGAAGGGCAGTGCGGGCAGGAGCAAAGGTAAACAGCAGACAGACCTGAATCCTTATCTTTACAAGGTCGACCTCAGAACTTTGTTCAGTTTGTCTCGGTGACGGATAATGGAAGGAAGGGCAGGCAACTGGTCGACTTCATTTAAATAAACAAATAAAAAATAAGATAAACTCTCAGGAATAGATAAATAATAACAAAAAAATTGTAAAGTGGAGAAAGCGAGAGCGCGCGAATGCACTCAAGCAAACACAAACAGCACAGCACGATGCGTATTTTTTTTAAATTGACAAAATAAATCAAAAATAAATCAAAAATAAAAATAAGTGGAAAAGGCGAGAGTGCGCGAGCACACAGGAGCAAAGACAAGCAGCGCAGCTTGATGCGTAGTAAAAAAAATAATAAATAGACAACTGGTCGACCTCATTAGAAATAAAAACCCAAAAGATTAGATAGACAAACAAACAAACACATAAATGTGGAGAGAAGGGCAGTGCGGGCAGGAGCAAAGGTAAACAGCAGACAGACCTGAATCCTTATCTTTACAAGGTCGACCTCAGAACTTTGTTCAGTTTGTCTCGGTGACGGATAATGGAAGGAAGGGCAGGCAACTGGTCGACTTCATTTAAATAAACAAATAAAAAATAAGATAAACTCTCAGGAATAGATAAATAATAACAAAAAAAATTGTAAAGTGGAGAAAGCGAGAGCGCGCGAATGCACTCAAGCAAACACAAACAGCACAGCACGATGCGTATTTTTTTTAAATTGACAAAATAAATCAAAAATAAATCAAAAATAAAAATAAGTGGAAAAGGCGAGAGTGCGCGAGCACACAGGAGCAAAGACAAGCAGCGCAGCTTGATGCGTAGTAAAAAAAATAATCAATAGACAACTGGTCGACCTCATTAGAAATAAAAACCCAAAAGATTAGATAGACAAACAAACAACACATAAATGTGGAGAGAAGGGCAGTGCGCGCAGGAGCAAAGGTAAACAGCAGACAGACCTGAATCCTTATCTTTACAAGGTCGACCTCAGAACTTTGTTCAGTTTGTCTCGGTGACGGATAATGGAAGGAAGGGCAGGCAACTGGTCGACTTCATTTAAATAAACAAATAAAAAATAAGATAAACTCTCAGGAATAGATAAATAATAACAAAAAAATTGTAAAGTGGAGAAAGCGAGAGCGCGCGAATGCACTCAAGCAAACACAAACAGCACAGCACGATGCGTATTTTTTTTTAAATTGACAAAATAAATCAAAAATAAATCAAAAATAAGTGGAAAAGGCGAGAGTGCGCGAGCACACAGGAGCAAAGACAAGCAGCGCAGCTTGATGCGTAGTAAAAAAAATAATAAATAGACAACTGGTCGACCTCATTAGAAATAAAAACCCAAAAGATTAGATAGACAAACAAACAAACACATAAATGTGGAGAGAAGGGCAGTGCGCGCAGGAGCAAAGGTAAACAGCAGACAGACCTGAATCCTTATCTTTACAAGGTCGACCTCAGAACTTTGTTCAGTTTGTCTCGGTGACGGATAATGGAAGGAAGGGCAGGCAACTGGTCGACTTCATTTAAATAAACAAATAAAAAATAAGATAAACTCTCAGGAATAGATAAATAATAACAAAAAAATTGTAAAGTGGAGAAAGCGAGAGCGCGCGAATGCACTCAAGCAAACACAAACAGCACAGCACGATGCGTATTTTTTTTAAATTGACAAAATAAATCAAAAATAAATCAAAAATAAAAATAAGTGGAAAAGGCGAGAGTGCGCGAGCACACAGGAGCAAAGACAAGCAGCGCAGCTTGATGCGTAGTAAAAAAAATAATAAATAGACAACTGGTCGACCTCATTAGAAATAAAAACCCAAAAGATTAGATAGACAAACAAACAAACACATAAATGTGGAGAGAAGGGCAGTGCGCGCAGGAGCAAAGGTAAACAGCAGACAGACCTGAATCCTTATCTTTACAAGGTCGACCTCAGAACTTTGTTCAGTTTGTCTCGGTGACGGATAATGGAAGGAAGGGCAGGCAACTGGTCGACTTCATTTAAATAAACAAATAAAAAATAAGATAAACTCTCAGGAATAGATAAATAATAACAAAAAAATTGTAAAGTGGAGAAAGCGAGAGCGCGCGAATGCACTCAAGCAAACACAAACAGCACAGCACGATGCGTATTTTTTTAAAAAATTGACAAAATAAATCAAAAATAAATCAAAAATAAAAATAAGTGGAAAAGGCGAGAGTGCGCGAGCACACAGGAGCAAAGACAAGCAGCGCAGCTTGATGCGTAGTAAAAAAAATAATAAATAGACAACTGGTCGACCTCATTAGAAATAAAAACCCAAAAGATTAGATAGACAAACAAACAAACACATAAATGTGGAGAGAAGGGCAGTGCGGGCAGGAGCAAAGGTAAACAGCAGACAGACCTGAATCCTTATCTTTACAAGGTCGACCTCAGAACTTTGTTCAGTTTGTCTCGGTGACGGATAATGGAAGGAAGGGCAGGCAACTGGTCGACTTCATTTAAATAAACAAATAAAAAATAAGATAAACTCTCAGGAATAGATAAATAATAACAAAAAAAATTGTAAAGTGGAGAAAGCGAGAGCGCGCGAATGCACTCAAGCAAACACAAACAGCACAGCACGATGCGTATTTTTTTTAAATTGACAAAATAAATCAAAAATAAATCAAAAATAAAAATAAGTGGAAAAGGCGAGAGTGCGCGAGCACACAGGAGCAAAGACAAGCAGCGCAGCTTGATGCGTAGTAAAAAAAATAATAAATAGACAACTGGTCGACCTCATTAGAAATAAAAACCCAAAAGATTAGATAGACAAACAAACAAACACATAAATGTGGAGAGAAGGGCAGTGCGGGCAGG
>NW_025958266.1:0-34857 GCF_023159225.1 Perognathus longimembris pacificus | reverse complement strand
AGACAACTGGTCGACCTCATTAGAAATAAAAACCCAAAAGATTAGATAGACAAACAAACAAACACATAAATGTGGAGAGAAGGGCAGTGGGGGCAGGAGCAAAGGTAAACAGCAGACAGACCTTAATCCTTATCTTTACAAGGTCGACCTCAGAACTTTGTTCAGTTTGTCTCGGTGACGGATAATGGATGGAAGGGCAGGCAACTGGTCGACTTCATTTAAATAAACAAATAAAAAATAAGATAAACTCTCAGGAATAGATAAATAATAACCAAAAAAATTGTGAAGTGGAGAAAGCGAGAGCGCGCGAATGCACTCAAGCAAACACAAACAGCACAGCACGATGCGTATTTTTTTAAAATTGACAAAATAAATCAAAAATAAATCAAAAATAAAATAAGTGGAAAAGGCGAGAGTGCGCGAGCACACAGGAGCAAAGACAAGCAGCGCAGCTTGATGCGTAGTAAAAAAAATAATAAATAGACAACTGGTCGACCTCATTAGAAATAAAACCCCAAAAGATTAGATAGACAAACAAACAAACACATAAATGTGGAGAGAAGGGCAGTGCGCGCAGGAGCAAAGGTAAACAGGAGACAGAACTGAATCCTTATCTTTACAAGGTCGACCTCAGAACTTTGTTCAGTTTGTCTCTGTGACGGATAATGGAAGGAAGGGCAGGCAACTGGTCGACTTCATTTAAATAAACAAATAAAATATAAGATAAACTCTCAGGAATAGATAAATAATAACAAAAAATTGTAAAGTGGAAAAGCGAGAGCGCGCGAATGCACTCAAGCAAACACAAACAGCACAGCACGATGCGTATTTTTTAAATTGACAAAATAAATCAAAAATAAATCAAAAATAAAAATAAGTGGAAAAGGCGAGAGTGCACGAGCACACAGAAGCAAAGACAAGCAGCGCAGCTTGATGCGTAGTAAAAAAAAATAATAAATAGACAACTGGTCGACCTCATTAGAAATAAAAACCCAAAAGATTAGATAGACAAACAAACAAACACATAAATGTGGAGAGAAGGGCAGTGCGGGCAGGAGCAAAGGTAAACAGCAGACAGACCTGAATCCTTATCTTTACAAGGTCGACCTCAGAACTTTGTTCTGTTTGTCTCGGTGACGGATAATGGATGGAAGGGCAGGCAACTGGTCGACTTCATTTAAATAAACAAATAAAAAATAAGATAAACTCTCAGGAATAGATAAATAATAACAAAAAAATTGTAAAGTGGAGAAAGCGAGAGCGCGCGAATGCACTCAAGCAAACACAAACAGCACAGCACGATGCGTATTTTTTTTAAATTGACAAAATAAATCAAAAATAAAAATAAGTGGAAAAGGCGAGAGTGCGCGAGCACACAGGAGCAAAGACAAGCAGCGCAGCTTGATGCGTAGTAAAAAAAATAATAAATAGACAACTGGTCGATCTCATTAGAAATAAAAACCCAAAAGATTAGATAGACAAACAAACAAACACATAAATGTGGAGAGAAGGGCAGTGCGCACAGGAGCAAAGGTAAACAGCAGACAGACCTGAATCTTTATCTTTACAAGGTCGACCTCAGAACTTTGTTCAGTTTGTCTCGGTGACGGATAATGGAAGGAAGGGCAGGCAACTGGTCGACTTCATTTAAATAAACAAATAAAAAATAAGATAAACTCTCAGGAATAGATAAATAATAACAAAAAAATTGTAAAGTGGAGAAAGCGAGAGCGCGCGAATGCACTCAAGCAAACACAAACAGCACAGCACGATGCGTGTTTTTTTTTAAAATTAACAAAATAAATCAAAAATAAATCAAAAATAAAAATAAGTGGAAAAGGGGAGAGTGGGCGAGCACACAGGAGCAAAGACAAGCAGCGCAACTTGATGCGTAGTAAAAAAAATAATAAATAGACAACTGGTCGACCTCATTAGAAATAAAAACCCAAAAGATTAGATAGACAAACAAACAAACACATAAATGTGGAGAGAAGGGCAGTGCGCGCAGGAGCAAAGGTAAACAGCAGACAGACCTGAATCCTTATCTTTACAAGGTCGACCTCAGAACTTTGTTCAGTTTGTCTCGGTGACGGATAATGGAAGGAAGGGCAGGCAACTGGTCGACTTCATTTAAATAAACAAACAAAAAATAAGAAAAACTCTCAGGAATAGATAAATAATAACAAAAAAATTGTAAAGTGGAGAAAGCGAGAGCGCGCGAATGCACTCAAGCAAACACAAACAGCCCAGCACGATGCGTATTTTTTTTTAAATTGACAAAATAAATCAAAAATAAAAATAAGTGGAAAAGGCGAGAGTGCGCGAGCACACAGGAGCAAAGACAAGCAGCGCAGCTTGATGCGTAGTAAAAAAAATAATAAATAGACAACTGGTCGACCTCATTAGAAATAAAAACCCAAAAGATTAGATAGACAAACAAACAAACACATAAATGTGGAGAGAAGGGCAGTGTGCGCAGGAGCAAAGGTAAACAGCAGACAGACCTGAATCCTTATCTTTACAAGGTCGACCCCAGAACTTTGTTCAGTTTGTCTCGGTGACGGATAATGGAAGGAAGGGCAGGCAACTGGTCGACTTCGTTTAAATAAACAAATAAAAAATAAGATAAACTCTCATGAATAGATAAATAATAACAAAAAAATTGTAAGTGGAGAAAGCGAGAGCGCGCGAATGCACTCAAGCAAACACAAACAGCACAGCACGATGCGTATTTTTTTTAAATTGACAAAATAAATCAAAAATAAATCAAAAATAAAAATAAGTGGAAAAGGCGAGAGTGCACGAGCACACAGGAGCAAAGACAAGCAGCGCAGCTTGATGCGTAGTAAAAAAAATAATAAATAGACAACTGTCGACCTCACTAGAAATAAAAACCCAAAAGATTAGATAGACAAACAAACAAACACATAAATGTGGAGAGAAGGGCAGTGCGCGCAGGAGCAAAGGTAAACAGCAGACAGACCTGAATCCTTATGTTTACAAGGTCGACCTCAGAACTTTGTTCAGTTTGTCTCGGTGACGCATAATGGAAGGAAGGGCAGGCAACTGGTCGACTTCATTTAAATAAACAAATAAAAAATAAGATAAACCCTCAGGAATAGATAAATAATAACAAAAAAATTGTAAAGTGGAGAAAGCGAGAGCGCGCGAATGCACTCAAGCAAACACAATCAGCACAGCACGATGCGTATTTTTTTTAAATTGACAAAATAAATCAAAAATCAAACAAAAATAAAAATAAGTGGTAAAGGCGAGAGTGCGCGAGCACACAGGAGCAAAGACAAGCAGCGCAGCTTGATGCGTAGTAAAAAAAATAATAAATAGACAACTGGTCGACCTCATTTGAAATAAAAACCCAAAAGATTAGATAGACAAACAAACAAACACATAAATGTGGAGAGAAGGGCAGTGTGCGCAGGACCAAAGGTAAACAGCAGACAGACCTGAATCCTTATCTTTACAAGGTCGACCTCAGAAGTTTGTTCAGTTTGTCTCGGTGACGGATAATGGAAGGAAGGGCAGGCAACTGGTCGACTTCATTTAAATAAACAAATAAAAAATAAGATAAACTCTCAGGAATAGATAAATAATAACAAAAATATTGTAAAGTGGAGAAAGCGAGAGCGCGCGAATGCACTCAAGCAAACACAAACAGCACAGCACGATGCGTATTTTTTTTGAAATTGACAAATTAAATCAAAAATAAAAATAAGTGGAAAAGGCGAGAGTGCTCGAGCACACAGGAGCAAAGACAAGCAGCGCAGCTTGATGCGTAGTAAAAAAAATATAAATAGACAACTGGTCGACCTCATTAGAAATAAAAACCCAAAAGATTAGATAGACAAACAAACAAACACATAAATGTGGAGAGAAGGGAAGTGCGGGCAGGAGCAAAGGTAAACAGCAGACAGACCTGAATCCTTATCTTTACAAGGTCGAGCTCAGAACTTTGTTCAGTTTGTCTCGATGACGGATAATGGAAGGAAGGGCAGGCAACTGGTCGACTTCATTTAAATAAACAAATAAAAAATAAGATAAACTCTCAGGAATAGATAAATCAGAAATAATTGTAAAGTGGAGAAAGCGAGAGCGCGCGAATGCACTCAAGCAAACACAAACAGCACAGCACAATGCGTATTTTTGTTATAATTGACAAAATAAATCAAAAATAAATCAAAAATAAAAATAAGTGGAAAAGGCGAGCACACAGGAGCAAAGACAAGCAGCGCAGCTTGATGCGTAGTAAAAAAAATATAAATAGACAACTGGTCGACCTCATTAGAAATAAAAACCCAAAAGATTAGATAGACAAACAAACAAACACATAAATGTGGAGAGAAGGGCAGTGCGCGCAGGAGCAAAGGTAAACAGCAGACAGACCTGAATCCTTATCTTTACAAGGTCGACCTCAGAACTTTGTTCAGTTTGTCTCGGTGACGGATAATGGAAGGAAGGGCAGGCAACTGGTCGACTTCATTTAAATAAACAAATAAAAAATAAGATAAACTCTCAGGAATAGATAAATAATAACAAAAAAAATTGTAAAGTGGAGAAAGCGAGAGCGCGCGAATGCACTGAAGCAAACACAAACAGCACAGCACGATTCGTATTTTTTTTTAAATTGACAAAATAAATCAAAAATAAATCAAAAATAAAAATAAGTGGAAAAGGCGAGAGTGCGCGAGCTCACAGGAGCAAAGACAAGCAGCGCAGCTTGATGCGTAGTAAAAAAAATAATAAATAGACAACTGGTCTACCTCATTAGAAATAAAAACCCAAAAGATTAGATAGACAAACAAACAAACACATAAATGTGGAGAGAAGGGCAGTGCACGCAGGAGCAAAGGTAAACAGCAGACAGAACTGAATCCTTATCTTTACAAGGTCGAACTCAGAACTTTGTTCAGTTTGTCTCGGTGACGGATAATGGAAGGAAGGGCAGGCAACTGGTTGACTTCATTAAAATAAACAAATAAAAAATGAGATAAACTCTCAGGAATAGATAAATAATAACAAAAAAATTGTAAAGTGGAGAAAGCGAGAGCGCGCTAATGCACTCAAGCAAACACAAACAGCACAGCACGATGCGTATTTTTTTTTAAATTGACAAAATAAATCAAAAATAAATCAAAAATAAAAATAAGTGGAAAGGCGAGAGTGCGCGAGCACACAGGAGCAAAGACAAGCAGCGCAGCTTGATGCGTAGTAAAAAAAATAATAAATAGACAACTGGTCGACCTCATTAGAAATAAAAACCCAAAAGATTAGATAGACAAACAAACAAACACATAAATGTGGAGAGAAGGGCAGTGCGCGCAGGAGCAAAGGTAAACACCAGACAGACCTGAATCCTTATCTTTACAAGGTCGACCTCCGAACTTTGTTCAGTTTGTCTCGGTGACGGATAATGGAAGGAAGGGCAGGCAACTGGTCGACTTCATTTAAATAAACAAATAAAAAATAAGATAAACTCTCAGGAATAGATAAATAATAACAAAAAAATTGTAAAGTGGAGAAAGCAAGAGCGCACGAATGCACTCAAGCAAACACAAACAGCACAGCACGATGCGTATTTTTTTAAAAATTGACAAAATAAATAAAAAATATATCAAAAATAAAATAAGTGGAAAAGGCGAGAGTGCGCGAGCACACAGGAGCAAAGACAAGCAGCGCAGCTTGATGCGTAGTAAAAAAAAATAATAAATAGACAACTGGTCGACCTCATTAGAAATAAAAACCCAAAAGATTTGATAGACAAACAAACAAACACATAAATGTGGAGAGAAGGGCAGTGCGCGCAGGAGCAAAGGAAAACAGCAGACAGACCTGAATCCTTATCTTTACAAGGTCGACCTCAGAACTTTGTTCAGTTTGTCTCGGTGAGGATAATGGAAGGAAGGGCAGGCAACTGGTCGACTTCATTTAAATAAACAAATAAAAAATAAGGGCAGGGGATATGGCCTAGGGGCAAGAGTGCCTGCCTCAGATACACGAGGCCCTATGTTCGATTCCCAGCACCACATACACAGAAAACGGCCAGAAGCGGCGCTGTGGCTCAAGTGGCAGAGTGCTAGCCTTGAGCAAAAAGAAGCCAGGGACAGTGCTCAGGCCCTGATTCCAAGGCCCAGGACTGGCCAAAAAAAAAAGAAAAAAAAATAAGATAAACTCTCAGGAATAGATAAATAATAACAAAAAAATTGTAAAGTGGAGAAAGGGAGAGCGCGCGAATGCACTCAAGCAAACACAAACAGCACAGCACGATGAGTATTTTTTTTAAATTGACAAAATAAATCAAAAATAAATCAAAAATAAAAATAAGTGGAAAAGGCGAGAGTGCGCGAGCACACAGGAGCAAAGACAAGCAGCGCAGCTTGATGCGTAGTAAAAAAAATAATAAATAGACAACTGGTCGACCTCATTAGAAATAAAAACCCAAAAGATTAGATAGACAAACAAACAAACACATAAATGTGGAGAGAAGGGCAGTGCGCGCAGGAGCAAAGGTAAACAGCAGACAGACCTGAATCCTTATCTTTACAAGGTCGACCTCAGAACTTTGTTCAGTTTGTCTCGGTGACGGATAATGGAAGGAAGGGCAGGCAACAGGTCGACTTCATTTAAATAAACAAATAAAAAATAAGATAAACTCTCAGGAATAGATAAATAATAACAAAAAAATTGTAAAGGGGAGAAAGCGAGAGCGCGCGAATGCACTCAAGCAAACACAAACAGCACAGCACGATGCGTATTTTTTTTTAAAATTGACAAAATAAATCAAAAGTAAATCAAAATAAAAATAAGTGGAAAAGGCGAGAGTGCGCGAGCACACAGGAGCAAAGACAAGCAGCGCAGCTTGATGCGTAGTCAAAAAAATAATAAATAGACAACTGGTCGACCTCATTAGAAATAAAAACCCAAAAGATTAGATAGACAAACAAACAAACACATAAATGTGGAGAGAAGGGCAGTGCGCGCAGGAGCAAAGGTAAACAGCAGACAGACCTGAATCCTTATCTTTACAAGGTCGACCTCAGAACTTTGTTCAGTTTGTCTCGGTGACGGATAATGGAAGGAAGGGCAGGCAACTGGTCGACTTCATTTAAATAAACAAATAAAAAATAAGATAAACTCTCAGGAATAGATAAATAATAACAAAAAAATTGTAAAGTGGAGAAAGCGAGAGCGCGCGAATGCACTCAAGCAAACACAAACAGCACAGCACGATGCGTATTTTTTTTTAATTGACAAAATAAATCAAAAATAAATCAAAAATAAAAATAAGTGGAAAAGGCGAGAGTGCGGGAGCACACAGGAGCAAAGACAAGCAGCGCAGCTTGATGCGTAATAAAAAAAATAATAAATAGATAACTGGTCGACCTCATTAGAAATAAAAACCCAAAAGATTAGATAGACAAACAAACAAACACATAAATGTGGAGAGAAGGGCAGTGCGCGCAGGAGCAAAGGTAAACAGCAGACAGACCTGAATCCTTATCTTTACAAGGTCCACCTCAGAACTTTGATCAGTTTGTCTCGGTGACGGATAATGGAAGGAAGGGCAGGCAACTGGTCGACTTCATTTAAATAAACAAATAAAAAATAACATAAACTCTCAGGAATAGATAAATAATAATAAACAAATTGTAAAGTGGAGAAGCGAGAGCGCGCGAATGCACTCAAGCAAACACAAACAGCACAGCACGATGCGTATTTTTTTTAAAATTGACAAAATAAATCAAAATAAATCAAAAATAAAAATAAGTGGAAAAGGCGAGAGTGTGCGAGCACACAGGAGCAAAGACAAGCAGCGAAGCTTGATGCGTAGTAAAAAAAAATAATAAATAGACAACTGGTCGACCTCATTAGAAATAAAAAACCCAAGGGCTGGGGATATAGCCTAGTGGCAAGAGTGCCTGCCTCGTATACATGAGGCCCTAGGTTCGATTCCCCAGCACTACATATACAGAAAATGGCCAGAAGCGGCGCTGTGGCTCAAGTGGCAGAGTGCTAGCCTTGAGCGGGAAGAAGCCAGGGACAGTGCTCAGGCCCTGAGTCCAAGGCCCAGGACAGGCCAAAAAAAAAAATAAATAAATAAAAACCCAAAAGATTAGATACACAAACAAACAAACACAAAAATGTGGAGAGAAGGGCAGTGCGCGCAGGAGCAAAGGAAAACAGCAGACAGACCTGAATCCTTATCTTTACAAGGTCCAACTCAGAATTTTTTCAGATTGTCTCGGTGACGGATAATGGAAGGAAGGGCAGGCAACTGGTCGATTTCATTTAAATAAACAAATAAAAATAAGATAAACTCTCAGGAATAGATAAATAATAACAAAAAATTGTAAAGTGGAGAAAGAGAGAGCGCGCGAATGCACTCAAGCAAACACAAACAGCACAGCACGATGCGTATTTTTTTTTAAATTGACAAAATAAATCAAAAATAAATCAAAAATAAAAATAAGTGGAAAAGGCAAGAGTGCGCGAGCACACAGGAGCAAAGACAAGCAGCGCAGCTTGATGCGTAGTAAAAAAAATAATAAATAGACAAGTGGTCGACCTCATTAGAAATAATAACCCAAAAGATTAGATAGACAAACAAACAAACACATAAATGTGGAGAGAAGGGCAGTGCGGGCAGGAGCAAAGGTAAACAGCAGACAGACCTAAATCCTTATCTTTACAAGGACAAGGACGACCTCAGAACTTTGTTCAGTTTGTCTCGGTGACGGATAATGGAAGGAAGGGCAGGCAACTGGTCGACTTCATTTAAATAAACAAATAAAAAATAAGATAAACTCTCAGGAATAGATAAATAATAACAAAAAAATTGTAAAGTGGAGAAAGCGAGAGCGCGCGAATGCACTCAAGCAAACACAAGCAGCACAGCACGATGCGTATTTTTTTTTTAAATTGACAAAATAAATCAAAAATAAATCAAAAATAAAAATAAGTGGAAACGGCGAGAGTGCGCGAACACACAGGAGCAAAGACAAGCAGCTCAGCTTGATGCGTAGTAAAAAAAATAATAAATAGACAACTAGTCGACCTCATTAGAAATAAAAACCCAAAAGATTAGATAGACAAACAAACAAACATATAAATGTGGAGAGAAGGACAGTGCGGGCAGGAGCATAGGTAAACAGCAGACAGACCTGAATCCTTATCTTTACAAGGTCGACCTCAGAACTTTGTTCAGTTTGTCTCGGTGACGGATAATGGAAGGAAGGGCAGGCAACTGGTCGACTTCATTTAAATAAACAAATAAAAAATAAGATAAACTCTCAGGAATAGATAAATAATAACAAAAAAATTGTAAGTGGAGAAAGCGAGAGCGCGCGAATGCACTCAAGCAAACACAAACAGCACAGCACGATGCGTATTTTTTTTAAATTGACAAATAAATCAAAAATAAATCAAAAATAAAAATAAGTGGAAAAGGCGACAGTGCGCGAGCACACAGGAGCAAAGACAAGCAGCGCAGCTTGATTCGTGTTAAAAAAAATAATAAATAGACAACTGGTCGACCTCATTAGAAATAAAAACCCAAAAGATTAGATAGACAAACAAACAAACACATAAATGTGGAGAGAAGGGCAGTGCGGGCAGGAGCAAAGGTAACAGCAGACAGACCTGAATCCTTATCTTTACAAGGTCGACCTCAGAACTTTGTTCAGTTTGTCTCGGTGACGGATAATGGAAGGAAGGGCAGGCAACTGGTCGACTTCATTTAAATAAACAAATAAAAAATAAGATAAACTCTCAGGAATAGATAAATAATAACAAAAAATTTTAAAGTGGAGAAAGCGAGAGCGCGCGAATGCACACAAGCAAACACAAACAGCACAGCACGATGCGTATTTTTTTAAATTGACAAAATAAATCAAAAATAAAAATAAGTGGAAAAGGGGAGAGTGCGCGAGCACACAGGAGCAAAGACAAGCAGCGCAGCTGGATGCGTAGTAAAAAAAATAATAAATAGACAACTGGTCGACCTCATTAGAAATAAAAACCCAAAAGATTAGATAGACAAACAAACAAACACATAAATGTGGAGAGAAGGGCAGTGCGGGCAGGCGCAAAGGTAAACAGCAGACAGACCTGAATCCTTATCTTTACAAGATCGACCTCAGAACTTTGTTCAGTTTGTCTCGGTGACGGATAATGGAAGGAAGGGCAGGCAACTGGTCGACTTCATTTAAATAAACAAATAAAAATAAGATAAACTCTCAGGAATAGATAAATAATACCAAAAAATTGTAAAGTGGAGAAAGAGAGAGCGCGCGAATGCACTCAAGCAAACACAAACAGCACAGCACGATGCGTATTTTTTTTTAAATTGACAAAATAAATCAAAAAATAAATCAAAAATAAAAATAAGTGGAAACGGCGAGAGTGCGCGAGCACACAGGAGCAAAGACAAGCAGCGCAGCTTGATGCGTAGTAAAAAAAATAATAAATAGACAACTGGTCGACCTCATTAGAAATAAAAACACAAAAGATTAGATAGACAAACAAACAAACACATAAATGTGGAGAGAAGGGCAGTGCGGGCAGGAGCAAAGGTAAACAGCAGACAGACCTGAATCCTTATCTTTACAAGGTCGACCTCAGAACTTTGTTCAGTTTGTCTCGGTGACGGATAATGGAAGGAAGGGCAGGCAACTGGACGACTTCATTTAAATAAACAAATAAAAAATAAGATAAACTCTCAGGAATAGATAAATAATAACAAAAAATTGTAAAGTGGAGAAAGCGAGAGCGCGCGAATGCACTCAAGCAAACACAAACAGCACAGCACGATGTGTATTTTTTTAAATTGACAAAATAAATCAAAAATAAAAATAAGTGGAAAAGGCGAGAGTGCGCGAGCACACAGGAGCAAAGACAAGCAGCACAGCTGGATGCGTAGTAAAAAAAATAATAAATAGACAACTGGTCGACCTCATTAGAAATAAAAACCCAAAAGATTAGATAGACAAACAAACAAACACATAAATGTGGAGAGAAGGTCAGTGCGGGCAGGCGCAAAGGTAAACAGCAGACAGACCTGAATCCTTATCTTTACAAGGTCGACCTCAGAACTTTGTTCAGTTTGTCTCGGTGACGGATAATGGAAGGAAGGGCAGGCAACTGGTCGACTTCATTTAAATAAACAAATAAAAAATAAGATAAACTCTCAGGAATAGATAAATAATAACAAAAAAATTGTAAAGTGGAGAAAGCGAGAGCGCGCGAATGCACTCAAGCAAACACAAACAGCACAGCACGATGCGTATTTTTTTTAAATTGACAAAATAAATCAAAAATAAATCAAAAATAAAAATAAGTGGAAAAGGCGAGAGTGCGCTAGCACACAGGAGCAAAGACAAGCAGCGCAGCTTGATGCGTAGTAAAAAAAGTAATAAATAGACAACTGGTCGACCTCTTTAGAAATAAAAACCCAAAAGATTAGATAGACAAACAAACAAACACATAATGTGGAGAGAAGGGCAGTGCGCGCAGGAGCAAAGGTAAACAGCAGACAGACCTGAATCCTTATCTTTACAAGGTCGACCTCAGAACTTTGTTCAGTTTGTCTCGGTGACGGATAATGGAAGGAAGGGCAGGCAACTGGTCGACTTCATTTAAATAAACAAATAAAAAATAAGGTAATCTCTCAGGAATAGATAAATAATACCAAAAAAATTGTAAAGTGGAGAAAGCGAGAGCGCGCGAATGCACTCAAGCAAACACAAACAGCACAGCACGATGCATATTTATTTTTAAAATTGACAAAATAAATAAAATATAAATCAAAAATAAAAATAAGTGGAAAAGGCGAGAGTGCGCGAGCACACAGGAGCAAAGACAAGCAGCGCAGCTTTATGCGTAGTAAAAAAAATAATAAATAGACAACTGGTCGACCTCATTAGAAATAAAAACCCAAAAGATTTGATAGACAAACAAACAAACACATAAATGTGGAGAGAAGGGCAGTGCGCGCAGGAGCAAATGTAAACAGCAGACAGACCTGAATCCTTATCTTTACAAGGTCGACCTCAGAACTTTGTTCAGTTTGTCTCGGTGACGGATAATGGAAGGAAGGGCAGGCAACTGGTCGACTTCATTTAAATAAACAAATAAAAAATAAGATAAACTCTCAGGAATAGATAAATAATAACCAAAAAATTGTAAAGTGGAGAAAGCGAGAGCGTGCGAATGCACTCAAGCAAACACAAACAGCACAGCACGATGCGTATTTTTTTTTAAATTGACAAAATAAATCAAAAATAAATCAAAAATAAAAATAAGTGGAAAAGGCGAGAGTGCGCGAGCACACAGGAGCAAAGACAAGCAGCGCAGTTTGATGCGTAGTAAATACAATAATAAATAGACAACTGGTCGACCTCATTAGAAATAAAAACCCAAAGATTAGATAGACAAACAAACAAACACATAAATGTGGAGAGAAGGGGAGTGCGCGCAGGAGCAATGGTAAACAGCAGACAGACCTGAATCTTATCTTTACAAGGTCGACCTCAGAACTTTGTTCAGTTTGTCTCGGTGACGGATAATGGAAGGAAGGGCAGGCAACTGGTCGACTTCATTTAAATAAACAAATAAAAAATAAGATAAACTCTCAGGAATAGATAAATAATAACAAAAAAATTGTAAAGTGGAGAAAGCGAGAGCGCGCGAATGCACTCAAGCAAACACAAACAGCACAGCACGATGCGTATTTTTTTTAAATTGACAAAATAAATAAAAAATAAATCAAAAATAAAATAAGTGGAAAAGCCGAGAGTGCGCGAGCACACAGGAGCAAAGACAAACAGCGCAGCTTGAGGCGTAGTAAAAAAAATAATAAATAGACAACTGGTCGACCTCATTAGAAATAAAAACCCAAAAGATTAGATAGACAAACAAACAAACACATAAATGTGGAGAGAAGGGCAGTGCGCGCAGGAGCAAAGGTAAACAGCAGACAGACCTGAATCCTTATCTTTACAAGGTCGACCTCAGAACTTTGTTCAGTTTGTCTCGGTGACGGATAATGGAAGGAAGGGCAGGCAACTGGTCGACTTTATTTAAATAAACAAATAAAAAATAAGATAAACTCTCAGGAATAGATAAATAATAACAAAAACATTGTAAAGTGGAGAAAGCGAGAGCGCGCGAATGCACTCAAGCAAACAAACAGCACAGCACGATGCATATTTTTTTTTAATTGACAAAATAAATCAAAAATAAATCAAAAATAAAAATAAGTGGAAAAGTCGAGAGTGCGCGAGCACACAGGAGCAAAGACAAGCAGCGCAGCTTGATGCGTAGTAAAAAAAATAATAAATAGACAACTGGTCGACCTCATTAGAAATAAAAACCCAAAAGATTAGATAGACAAACAAACAAACACATAAATGTGGAGAGAAGGGCAGTGCGCGCAGGAGCAAAGGTAAACAGCAGACAGACCTGAATCCTTATCTTTACAAGGTCGACCTCAGAACTTTGTTCAGTTTGTCTCGGTGACGGATAATGGAAGGAAGGGCAGGCAACTGGTCGACTTCATTTAAATAAACAAATAAAAAATAAGATAATCTCTCAGGAATAGATAAATAATTACAAAAAAATTGTAAAGTTGAGAAGCGAGAGCGCGCGAATGCACTCAAGCAAACACAAACAGCACAGCACGATGCGTATTTTTTTTTAAAATTGACAAAATAAATCAAAAATAAATCAAAAATAAAAATAAGTGGAAAAGGCGAGAGTGCGCGAGCACACAGGAGCAAAGAGAAGCAGCGCAGCTTGATGCGTAGTAAAAAAAATAATAAATAGACAACTGGTCGACCTCATTAGAAATAAAAACCCAAAAGATTAGATAGACAAACAAACAAACACATAAATGTGGAGAGAAGGGCAGTGCGCGCAGGAGCAAAGGTAAACAGCAGACAGACCTGAATCCTTATCTTTACAAGGTCGACCTCAGAACTTTGTTCAGTTTGTCTCGGTGAGGGATAATGGAAGGAAGGGCAGGCAACTGGTCGACTTCATTTAAATAAACAAATAAAAAATAAGGGCTGGGGATATGGCCTAGGGGCAAGAGTGCCTGCCTCAGATACACGAGGCCCTATGTTCGATTCCCCAGCACCACATACACAGAAAACGGCCAGAAGCGGCGCTGTGGCTCAAGTGGCAGAGTGCTAGCCTTGAGCAAAAAGAAGCCAGGGACAGTGCTCAGGCCCTGATTCCAAGGCCCAGGACTGGCCAAAAAAAAAAAGAAAAAAAAATAAGATAAACTCTCAGGAATAGATAAATAATAACAAAAAAAATTGTAAAGTGGAGAAAGGGAGAGCGCGCGAATGCACTCAAGCAAACACAAACAGCACAGCACGATGAGTATTTTTTTTAAATTGACAAAATAAATCAAAAATAAATCAAAAATAAAAATAAGTGGAAAAGGCGAGAGTGCGCGAGCACACAGGAGCAAAGACAAGCAGCGCAGCTTGATGCGTAGTAAGAAAAATAATAAATAGACAACTGGTCGACCTCATTAGAAATAAAAACCCAAAAGATTAGATAGACAAACAAACAAACACATAAATGTGGAGAGAAGGGCAGTGCGCGCAGGAGCAAAGGTAAACAGCAGACAGACCTGAATCCTTATCTTTACAAGGTCGACCTCAGAACTTTGTTCAGTTTGTCTCGGTGACGGATAATGGAAGGAAGGGCAGGCAACAGGTCGACTTCATTTAAATAAACAAATAAAAAATAAGATAAACTCTCAGGAATAGATAAATAATAACAAAAAAATTGTAAAGGGGAGAAAGCGAGAGCGCGCGAATGCACTCAAGCAAACACAAACAGCACAGCACGATGCGTATTTTTTTTTAAAATTGACAAAATAAATCAAAAGTAAATCAAAAATAAAAATAAGTGGAAAAGGCGAGAGTGCGCGAGCACACAGGAGCAAAGACAAGCAGCGCAGCTTGATGCGTAGTAAAAAAAATAATAAATAGACAACTGGTCGACCTCATTAGAAATAAAAACCCAAAAGATTAGATAGACAAACAAACAAACACATAAATGTGGAGAGAAGGGCAGTGCGCGCAGGAGCAAAGGTAAACAGCAGACAGACCTGAATCCTTATCTTTACAAGGTCGACCTCAGAACTTTGTTCAGTTTGTCTCGGTGACGGATAATGGAAGGAAGGGCAGGCAACTGGTCGACTTCATTTAAATAAACAAATAAAAAATAAGATAAACTCTCAGGAATAGATAAATAATAACAAAAAAATTGTAAAGTGGAGAAAGCGAGAGCGCGCGAATGCACTCAAGCAAACACAAACAGCACAGCACGATGCGTATTTTTTTTTAAATTGACAAAATAAATCAAAAATAAATCAAAAATAAAATAAGTGGAAAAGGCGAGAGTGCGGGAGCACACAGGAGCAAAGACAAGCAGCGCAGCTTGATGCGTAATAAAAAAAATAATAAATAGATAACTGGTCGACCTCATTAGAAATAAAAACCCAAAGGATTAGATAGACAAACAAACAAACACATAAATGTGGAGAGAAGGGCAGTGCGCGCAGGAGCAAAGGTAAACAGCAGACAGACCTGAATCCTTATCTTTACAAGGTCCACCTCAGAACTTTGATCAGTTTGTCTCGGTGACGGATAATGGAAGGAAGGGCAGGCAACTGGTCGACTTCATTTAAATAAACAAATAAAAAATAACATAAACTCTCAGGAATAGATAAATAATAATAAAAAAATTGTAAAGTGGAGAAAGCGAGAGCGCGCGAATGCACTCAAGCAAACACAAACAGCACAGCACGATGCGTATTTTTTTTAAAATTGACAAAATAAATCAAAATAAATCAAAAATAAAAATAAGTGGAAAAGGCGAGAGTGTGCGAGCACACAGGAGCAAAGACAAGCAGCGAAGCTTGATGCGTAGTAAAAAAAAATAATAAATAGACAACTGGTCGACCACATAGAAATAAAAACCCAAGGGCTGGGGATATAGCCTAGTGGCAAGAGTGCCTGCCTCGTATACATGAGGCCCTAGGTTCGATTCCCCAGCACTACATATACAGAAAATGGCCAGAAGCGGCGCTGTGGCTCAAGTGGCAGAGTGCTAGCCTTGAGCGGGAAGAAGCCAGGGACAGTGCTCAGGCCCTGAGTCCAAGGCCCAGGACAGGCCAAAAAAAAAAATAAATAAATAAAAACCCAAAAGATTAGATACACAAACAAACAAACACAAAAATGTGGAGAGAAGGGCAGTGCGCGCAGGAGCAAAGGAAAACAGCAGACAGACCTGAATCCTTATCTTTACAAGGTCCAACTCAGAACTTTTTTCAGATTGTCTCGGTGACGGATAATGGAAGGAAGGGCAGGCAACTGGTCGATTTCATTTAAATAAACAAATAAAAAATAAGATAAACTCTCAGGAATAGATAAATAATAACAAAAAATTGTAAAGTGGAGAAAGCGAGATCGCGCGAATGCACACAAGCAAACACAAACAGCACAGCACGATGCGTATTTTTTTAAATTGACAAAATAAATCAAAAATAAAAATAAGTGGAAAAGGCGAGAGTGCGCGAGCACACAGGAGCAAAGACAAGCAGCGCAGCTGGATGCGTAGTAAAAAAAATAATAAATAGACAACTGGTCGACCTCATTAGAAATAAAAACCCAAAAGATTAGATAGACAAACAAACAAACACATAAATGTGGAGAGAAGGGCAGTGCGGGCAGGCGCAAAGGTAAACAGCAGACAGACCTGAATCCTTATCTTTACAAGATCGACCTCAGAAATTTGTTCAGTTTGTCTCGGTGACGGATAATGGAAGGAAGGGCAGGCAACTGGTCGACTTCATTTAAATAAACAAATAAAAATAAGATAAACTCTCAGGAATAGATAAATAATACCAAAAATTGTAAAGTGGAGAAAGAGAGAGCGCGCGAATGCACTCAAGCAAACACAAACAGCACAGCACGATGCGTATTTTTTTTTAAATTGACAAAATAAATCAAACATAAATCAAAAATAAAAATAAGTGGAAACGGCGAGAGTGCGCGAGCACACAGGAGCAAAGACAAGCAGCGCAGCTTGATGCGTAGTAAAAAAAATATAAATAGACAACTGGTCGACCTCATTAGAAATAAAAACCCAAAAGATTAGATAGACAAACAAACAAACACATAAATGTGGAGAGAAGGGCAGTGCGGGCAGGAGCAAAGGTAAACAGCAGACAGACCTGAATCCTTATCTTTACAAGGTCGACCTCAGAACTTTGTTCAGTTTGTCTCGGTGACGGATAATGGAAGGAAGGGCAGGAAACTGGTCGACTTCATTTAAATAAACAAATAAAAAATAAGATAAACTCTCAGGAATAGATAAATAATAACAAAAAATTGTAAAGTGGAGAAAGCGAGAGCGCGCGAATGCACTCAAGCAAACACAAACAGCACAGCACGATGCGTATTTTTTTAAATTGACAAAATAAATCAAAAATAAAAATAAGTGGAAAAGGCGAGAGTGCGCGAGCACACAGGAGCAAAGACAAGCAGCGCAGCTGGATGCGTAGTAAAAAAAATAATAAATAGACAACTGGTCGACCTCATTAGAAATAAAAACCCAAAAGATTAGATAGACAAACAAACAAACACATAAATGTGGAGAGAAGGGCAGTGCGGGCAGGCGCAAAGGTAAACAGCATACAGACCTGAATCCTTATCTTTACAAGGTCGACCTCAGAACTTTGTTCAGTTTGTCTCGGTGACGGATAATGGAAGGAAGGGCAGGCAACTGGTCGACTTCATTTAAATAAACAAATAAAAAATAAGATAAACTCTCAGGAATAGATAAATAATAACAAAAAAATTGTAAAGTGGAGAAAGCGAGAGCGCGCGAATGCACTCAAGCAAACACAAACAGCACAGCACGATGCGTATTTTTTTTAAATTGAAAAATTAAATCAAAAATAAAAATAAGTGGAAAAGGCGAGAGTGCGCGAGCACACAGGAGCAAAGACAAGCAGCGCAGCTTGATGCGTAGTAAAAAAAATAATAAATAGACAACTGGTCGACCTCATTAGAAATAAAAACCCAAAAGATTAGATAGACAAACAAACAAACACATAAATGTGGAGAGAAGGGCAGTGCGGGCAGGAGCAAAGGTAAACAGCAGTCAGACCTGAATCCTTATCTTTACAAGGACGACCTCAGAACTTTGTTCAGTTTGTCTCGGTGACGGATAATGGAAGGAAGGGCAGGCAACTGGTCGACTTCATTTAAATAAACAAATAAAAAATAAGATAAACTCTCAGGAATAGATAAATAATAACAAAAAAATTGTAAAGTGGAGAAAGCGAGAGCGCGCGAATGCACTCAAGCAAACACAAGCAGCACAGCACGATGCGTATTTTTTTTTAAATTGACTAAATCAAAAATAAATCAAAAATAAAAATAAGTGAAAAAGGCGAGAGTGCGCGAGCGCACAGGAGCAAAGACAAGCAGCGCAGCTTGATGCGTAGTAAAAAAAATAATAAATAGACAACTGGTCGACCTCATTAGAAATAAAAACCCAAAAGATTAGATAGACAAACAAACAAACACATAAATGTGGAGAGATGGACAGTGCGCGCAGGAGCAAAGGTAAACAGCAGACAGACCTGAATCCTTATCTTTACAAGGTCGACCTCAGAACTTTGTTCAGTTTGTCTCGGTGACGGATAATGGAAGGAAGGCCAGGCAACTGGTCGACTTCATTTAAATAAACAAATAAAAAATAAGATAAACTCTCAGGAATAGATAAATAATAACAAAAAAATTGTAAAGTGGAGAAAGCGAGAGCGCGCGAATGCACTCAAGCAAACACAAACAGCACAGCACGATGCGTATTTTTTTTTAAATTGACAAAATAAATCAAAAATAAATAAAAAAATAAAAATAAGTGGAAAGGCGAGAGTGCGCGAGCACACAGGAGCAAAGACAAGCAGCGCAGCTTGATGCGTAGTAAAAAAAATAATAAATAGACAACTGGTCGACCTCATTAGAAATAAAAACCCAAAAGATTAGATAGACAAACAAACAAACACATAAATGTGGAGAGAAGGGCAGTGCGGGCAGGAGCAAAGGTAAACAGCAGAAAGACCTGAATCCTTAACTTTACAAGGTCGATCTCAGAACTTTGTTCAGTTTGTCTCGGTGACGGATAATGGAAGGAAGGGCAGGCAACTGGTCGACTTCATTTAAATAAACAAATAAAAAATAAGATAAACTGTCAGGAATAGATAAATAATAACAAAAAAATTGTAAAGTGGAGAAAGCGAGAGCGTGCGAATGCACTCAAGCAAACACAAACAGCACAGCACGATGCGTTTTTTTTTTAAAATTGACAAAATAAATCAAAAATAAATCAAAAATAAAAATAAGTGGAAAAGGCGAGAGTTTTCGAGCACACAGGAGCAAAGACAAGCAGCGCAGCTTGATGCGTAGTAAAAAAAATAATAAATAGACAACTGGTCGACCTCATTAGAAATAAAAACCCAAAAGATTAGATAGACAAAAAAACAAACACATAAATGTGGAGAGAAGGGCAGTGCGCGCAGGAGCAAAGGTAAACAGCAGACAGACCTGAATCCTTATCTTTACAAGGTCGACCTCAGAACTTTGTTCAGTTTGTCTCGGTGACGGATAATGGAAGGAAGGGCAGGCAACTGGTCGACTTCATTTAAATAAACAAATAAAAAATAAGATAAACTCTCAGGAATAGATAAATAATAACAAAAAAATTGTAAAGTGGAGAAAGCGAGAGCGCGCGAATGCACTCAAGCAAACACAAACAGCACAGCACGATGCGTATTTTTTAAAATTGACAAAATAAATCAAAATAAATCAAAAATAAAAATAAGTGGAAAAGGCGAGAGTGCGGGAGCACACAGGAGCAAAGACAAGCAGCGCAGCTTGATGCGTAGTAAAAAAAAATAATAAATAGACAACTGGTCGACCTCATTAGAAATAAAAACCCAAGGGCTGGGGATATAGCCTAGTGGCAAGAGTGCCTGCCTCGTATACATGAGGCCCTAGGTTCGATTCCCCAGCACCACATATACAGAAAATGGCCAGAAGCGGCGCTGTGGCTCAAGTGGCAGAGTGCTAGCCTTGAGCGGGAAGAAGCCAGGACAGTGCTCAGGCCCTGAGTACAAGGCCCAGGACTGGCCAAAAAAAAAAAAAAAAAAAAAAGAAATACAAACCCAAAAGATTAGATACACAAACAAACAAACACAAAAATGTGGAGAGAAGGGCAGTGCGGGCAGGAGCAAAGGTAAACAGCAGACAGACCTGAATCCTTATCTTTACAAGGTCGACCTCAGAACTTTTTTCAGTTGTCTCGGTGACGGATAATGGAAGGAAGGGCAGGCAACTGGTCGACTTCATTTAAATAAACAAATAAAAAATAAGATAAACTCTCAGGAATAGATAAATAATAACAAAAAATTGTAAAGTGGAGAAAGAGAGAGCGCGCGAATGCACTCAAGCAAACACAAACAGCACAGCACGATGCGTATTTTTTTTTTAAATTGACAAAATAAATCAAAAATAATTCAAAAATAAAATAAGTGGAAAAGGCAAGAGTGCGCGAGCACACAGGATCAAAGACAAACAGCGCAGCTTGATGCGTAGTAAAAAAAGTAATAGACAACTGGTCGACCTCATTAGAAATAAAAACCCAAAAGATTAGATAGACAAACAAACAAACACATAAATGTGGAGAGAAGGGCAGTGCGGGCAGGAGCAAAGGTAAACAGCAGACAGACCTGAATCCTTATCATTAAAAGGACGACCTCAGAACTTTGTTCAGTTTGTCTCGGTGACGGATAATGGAAGGAAGGGCAGGCAACTGGTCGACTTCATTTAAATAAACAAATAAAAATAAGATAAACTCTCAGGAATAGATAAATAATAACAAAAAAATTGTAAAGTGGAGAAAGCGAGAGCGCGCGAATGCACTGAAGCAAACACAAACAGCACAGCACGATGCGTATTTTTTTTAAATTGACAAAATAAATCAATAATAAAAATAAGTGGAAAAGGCGAGAGTGCGCGAGCACACAGGAGCAAAGACAAGCAGCGCAGCTTGATGCGTAGTAAAAAAAATAATAAATAGACAACTGGTCGACCTCATTAGAAATAAAAACCCAAAAGATTAGATAGACAAACAAACAAACACATAAATGTGGAGAGAATGGCAGTGCGCGCAGGAGTAAAGGGAAACAGCAGACACACCTGAATCCTTATCTTTACAAGGTCGACCTCAGAACTTTTTTCAGTTTGTCTTGGTGACGGATATGGAAGGAAGGGCAGGCAACTGGTCGACTTCATTTAAATAAACAAATAAAAATAAGATAAACTCTCAGGAATAGATAAATAATACCAAAAAATTGTAAAGTGGAGAAAGAGAGAGCGCGCGAATGCACTCAAGCAAACACAAACAGCACAGCACGATGCGTATTTTTTTTTAAATTGACAAAATAAATCAAAAATAAATCAAAAATAAAAATAAGTGGAAAAGGCGAGAGTGCGCGAGCACACAGGAGCAAAGACAAGCAGCGCAGCTTGATGCGTAGTAAAAAAAATAATAAATAGACAACTGGTCGACCTCATTAGAAATAAAAACCCAAAAGATTAGATAGACAAACAAACAAACACATAAATGTGGAGAGAAGGGCAGTGCGGGCAGGAGCAAAGGTAAACAGCAGACAGACCTGAATCCTTATCTTTACAAGGTCGACCTCAGAACTTTGTTCAGTTTGTCTCGGTGACGGATAATGGAAGGAAGGGCAGGCAACTGGTCGACTTCATTTAAATAAACAAATAAAAAATAAGATAAACTCTCAGGAATAGATAAATAATAACAAAAAATTGTAAAGTGGAGAAAGCGAGAGGGCGCGAATGCACTCAAGCAAACACAAACAGCACAGCACGATGCGTATTTTTTTAAATTGACAAAATAAATCAAAAATAAAAATAAGTGGAAAAGGCGAGAGTGCGCGAGCACACAGGAGCAAAGACAAACAGCGCAGCTGGATGCGTAGTAAAAAAAATAATAAATAGACAACTGGTCGACCTCATTAGAAATAAAAACCCAAAAAGATTAGATAGACAAACAAACAAACACATAAATGTGGAGAGAAGGGCAGTGCGGGCAGGCGCAAAGGTAAACAGCAGACAGACCTGAATCCTTATCTTTACAAGGTCGACCTCAGAACTTTGTTCAGTTTGTCTCGGTGACGGATAATGGAAGGAAGGGCAGGCAACTGGTCGACTTCATTTAAATAAACAAATAAAAAATAAGATAAACTCTCAGGAATAGATAAATAATAACAAAAAAATTGTAAAGTGGAGAAAGCGAGAGCGCGCGAATGCACTCAAGCAAACACAAACAGCACAGCACGATGCGTATTTTTTTTAAATTGACAAATTAAATCAAAAATAAAAATAAGTGGAAAAGGCGAGAGTGCGCGAGCACACAGGAGCAAAGACAAGCAGCGCAGCTTGATGCGTAGTAAAAAAAAATAATAAATAGACAACTGGTCGACCTCATTAGAAATAAAAACCCAAAAGATTAGATAGACAAACAAACAAACACATAAATGTGGAGAGATGGACAGTGCGCGCAGGAGCAAAGGTAAACAGCAGACAGACCTGAATCCTTATCTTTACAAGGTCGACCTCAGAACTTTGTTCAGTTTGTCTCGGTGACGGATAATGGAAGGAAGGCCAGGCAACTGGTCGACTTCATTTAAATAAACAAATAAAAAATAAGATAAACTCTCAGGAATAGATAAATAATAACAAAAAAATTGTAAAGTGGAGAAAGCGAGAGCGCGCGAATGAACTCAAGCAAACACAAACAGCACAGCACGATGCGTATGTTTTTTAATTGACAAAATAAATCAAAAATAAATAAAAAAATAAAAATAAGTGGAAAGGCGAGAGTGCGCGAGCACACAGGAGCAAAGACAAGCAGCGCAGCTTGATGCGTAGTAAAAAAAATAATAAATAGACAACTGGTCGACCTCATTAGAAATAAAAACCCAAAAAGATTAGATAGACAAACAAACAAACACATAATGTGGAGAGAAGGGCAGTGCGGGCAGGAGCAAAGGTAAACAGCAGAAAGACCTGAATCCTTAACTTTACAAGGTCGATCTCAGAACTTTGTTCAGTTTGTCTCGGTGAGGGATAATGGAAGGAAGGGCAGGCAACTGGTCGACTTCATTTAAATAAACAAATAAAAAATAAGATAAACTGTCAGGAATAGATAAATAATAACAAAAAAAATTGTAAAGTGGAGAAAGCGAGAGCGTGCGAATGCACTCAAGCAAACACAAACAGCACAGCACGATGCGTATTTTTTTTAAAATTGACAAAATAAATCAAAAATAAATCAAAAATAAAAATAAGTGGAAAAGGCGAGAGTTTTCGAGCACACAGGAGCAAAGACAAGCAGCGCAGCTTGATGCGTAGTAAAAAAAAATAATAAATAGACAACTGGTCGACCTCTTTAGAAATAAAAACCCAAAAGATTAGATAGACAAAAAAACAAACACATAAATGTGAGAGAAGGGCAGTGCGCGCAGGAGCAAAGGTAAACAGCAGACAGACCTGAATCCTTATCTTTACAAGGTCGACCTCAGAACTTTGTTCAGTTTGTCTCGGTGACGGATAATGGAAGGAAGGGCAGGCAACTGGTCGACTTCATTTAAATAAACAAATAAAAAATAAGATAAACTCTCAGGAATAGATAAATAATAACAAAAAAATTGTAAAGTGGAGAAAGCGAGAGCGCGCGAATGCACTCAAGCAAACACAAACAGCACAGCACGATGCGTATTTTTTTTAAAATTGACAAAATAAATCAAAATAAATCAAAAATAAAAATAAGTGGAAAAGGCGAGAGTGCGGGGAGCACACAGGAGCAAAGACAAGCAGCGCAGCTTGATGCGTAGTAAAAAAAAATAATAAATAGACAACTGGTCGACCTCATTAGAAATAAAAACCCAAGGGCTGGGGATATAGCCTAGTGGCAAGGAGTGCCTGCCTCGTATACATGAGGCCCTAGGTTCGATTCCCCAGCACCACATATACAGAAAATGGCCAGAAGCGGCGCTGTGGCTCAAGTGGCAGAGTGCTAGCCTTGAGCGGGAAGAAGCCAGGGACAGTGCTCAGGCCTGAGTACAAGGCCCAGGACTGGCCAGAAAAAAAAAAAAAAAAAAGAAATACAAACCCAAAAGATTAGATACACAAACAAACAAACACAAAAATGTGGAGAGAAGGGCAGTGCGCGCAGGAGCAAAGGTAAACAGCATACAGACCTGAATCCTTATCTTTACAAGGTCGACCTCAGAACTTTTTTCAGTTTGTCTCGGTGACGGATAATGGAAGGAAGGGCAGGCAACTGGTCGACTTCATTTAAATAAACAAATAAAAAATAAGATAAACTCTCAGGAATAGATAAATAATAACAAAAAATTGTAAAGTGGAGAAAGAGAGAGCGCGCGAATGCACTCAAGCAAACACAAACAGCACAGCACGATGCGTATTTTTTTTTAAAATTGACAAAATAAATCAAAAATAATTCAAAAATAAAATAAGTGGAAAAGGCAAGAGTGCGCGAGCACAAAGATCAAAGACAAACAGCGCAGCTTGATGCGTAGTAAAAAAAATAATAGACAACTGGTCGACCTCATTAGAAATAAAAACCCAAAAGATTAGATAGACAAACAAACAAACACATAAATGTGGAGAGAAGGGCAGTGCGGGCAGGAGCAAAGGTAAACAGCAGACAGACCTGAATCCTTATCATTAAAAGGACGACCTCAGAACTTGTTCAGTTTGTCTCGGTGACGGATAATGGAAGGAAGGGCAGGCAACTGGTCGACTTCATTTAAATAAACAAATAAAAAAATAAGATAAACTCTCAGGAATAGATAAATAATAACAAAAAAATTGTAAAGTGGAGAAAGCGAGAGCACGCTAATGCACTCAAGCAAACACAAACAGCACAGCACGATGCGTATTTTTTTTAAATTAACAAAATAAATCAAAAATACATCAAAATAAAAATAAGTGGAAAAGGCGAGAGTTTTCGAGCACACAGGAGCAAAGACAAGCAGCGCAGCTTGATGCGTAGTAAAAAAAATAATAAATAGACAACTGGTCTACCTCATTAGAAATAAAAACCCAAAACATTAGATAGACAAAAAAAAAAACACATAAATGTGGAGAGAAGGGCAGAGCGGGCAGGAGCAAAGGGAAACAGCAGACAGACCTGAATCCTTATCTTTACAAGGTCGACCTCAGAACTTTGTTCAGTTTGTCTCGGTGACGGATAATGGAAGGAAGGGCAGGCAACTGGTCGACTTCATTTAAATAAACAAATAAAAAATAAGATAAACTCTCAGGAATAGATAAATAATAACAAAAAAATTGTAAAGTGGAGAAAGCGATGAGCGCGCGAATGCACTCAAGCAAACACAAACAGCACAGCACGATGAGTATTTTTTTTAAATTGACAAAATAAATCAAAAATAAATCATAAATAAAAATAAGTGGAAAAGGCGAGAGTGCGCGAGCACACAGGAGCAAAGACAAGCAGCGCATATAGATGCGTAGTAAAAAAAATAATAAATAGACAACTGGTCGACCTCATTAGAAATAAAAACCCAAAAGATTAGATAGACAAACAAACAAACACATAAATGTGGAGAGAAGAGCAGTGCGGGCAGGAGCATAGGTAAACAGCAGACAGACCTGAATCCTTATCTTTACAAGTTCGACCTCAGAACTTTGTTCAGTTTGTCTCGGTGACGGATAATGGAAGGAAGGGCAGGCAACTGGTCGACTTCATTTAAATAAACAAATAAAAAATAAGATAAACTCTCAGGAATAGATAAATAATAACAAAAAAATTGTAAAGTGGAGAAAGCGAGAGCGCGCGAATGCACTCAAGCAAACACAAACAGCACAGCACGATGCGTATTTTTTTTAAATTGACAAAATAAATCAAAAATAAATCAAAATAAAAATAAGTGGAAAAGGCGAGAGTGCGCGAGCACACAGGAGCAAAGACAAGCAGCGCAGCTTGATGCGTGGGTAAAAAAAATAAAAAAATAGACAACTGGTCGAACTCATTAGAAATAAAAACCCAAAAGATTAGATAGACAAACAAACAAACACATAAATGTGGAGAGAACGCAGTGCGGGCAGGAGCAAAGGTAAACAGCAGACAGACCTGAATCCTTATCTTTACAAGGTCGACCGCAGAACTTTGTTCAGTTTGTCTCGGTGACGGATAATGGAAGGGCAGGCAACTGGTCGACCTTCATTTAAATAAACAAATAAAAAATAAGATAAACTCTCAGGAATAGATAAATAATAACAAAAAAATTGTAAAGTGGAGAAAGCGAGGGCGCGCGGAATGCACTCAAGCAAACACAAACAGCACAGCACGATGCGTATTTTTTTTAAAATTGACAAAATAAATCCAAAATAAATCAAAAATAAAAATAAGTGGAAAAGGCAGAGAGTGCGCGAGCACACAGGAGCAAAGACAAGCAGCGCAGCTTGATGCGTAGTAAAAAAAATAATAAATAGACAACTGGTCGACCTCATTAGAAATAAAAACCCAAAAGATTAGATAGACAAACAAACAAACACATAAATGTGGAGAGAAGGGCAGTGCGCGCAGGAGCAAAGGTAAACAGCAGACAGACCTGAATCCTTATCTTTACAAGGACGACCTCAAAACTTTGTTCAGTTTGTCTCGGTGACGGGATAATGGAAGGAAGGGCAGGCAACTGGTCGACTTCATTTAAATAAACAAATAAAAAATAAGATAAACTCTCAGGAATAGATAAATAATAACAAAAAAATTGTAAAGTGGAGAAAGCGAGAGCGCGCGAATGCACTCAAGCAAACACAAACAGCACAGCACGATGCGTATTTTTTTTTAAATTGACAAAATAAATCAAAATAAATCAAAAATAAAAATAAGTGGAAAAGGCGAGAGTGCGCGAGCACACAGGAGCAAAGACAAGCAGCGCAGCTTGATGCGTAGTAAAAAAAATAATAAATAGACAACTGGTCGACCTCATTAGAAATAAAAACCCAAAAGATTAGATAGACAAACAAACAAACACATAAATGTGGAGAGAAAGGCAGTGCGCGCAAGAGCAAAGGTAAACAGCAGACAGACCTGAATCCTTATCTTTACAAGGTCGACCTCAGAACCTTGTTCAGTTTGTCTCGGTGACGGATAATGGAAGGAAGGGCAGGCAACTGGTCGACTTCATTTAAATAAACAAATAAAAAATAAGATAAACTCTCAGGTATAGATAAATAATAACAAAAATATTGTAAAGTTGAGAAAGCGAGAGAGCGCGAATGCACTCAAGCAAACACAAACAGCACAGCACGATGCGTATTTTTTTTTAAAATTGACAAAATAAATCAAAAATAAATCAAAAATAAAAATAAGTGGAAAAGGCGAGAGTGCGCGAGCACACAGAGCAAAGACAAGCAGCGCAGCTTGATGCGTAGTAAAAAAAAAATAATAAATAGACAACTGGTCGACCTCATTAGAAATAAAAACCCAAAAGATTAGAAAGACAAACAAACAAACACATAAATGTGGAGAGAAGGGCAGTGCGCGCAGGAGCAAAGGTAAACAGCAGACAGACCTGAATCCTTATCTTTACAAGGTCGACCTCAGAACTTTGTTCAGTTTGTCTCGGTGAACAGATAACGGAAGGAAGGGCAGGCAACTGGTCGACTTCATTTAAATAAACAAATTAAAATAAGATAAACTCTCAGGAATAGATAAATAATAACAAAAAAAATTGTAAAGTGGAGAAAGCGAGGGCGCGCGAATGCACTCAAGCAAACACAAACAGCACAGCACGATGCGTATTTTTTTTTTAAATTGACAAAATAAATCAAAAATAAATCAAAAATAAAAATAAGTGGAAAAGGCGAGAGTGCGCGAGCACACAGGAGCAAAGACAAGCAGCGCAGCTTGATGCGTAGTAAAAAAAAATAATAAATAGACAACTGGTCGACCTCATTAGAAATAAAAACCAAAAGAATAGATAGACAAACAAACAAACACATAAATGTGGAGAGAAGGGCAGTGCGCGCAGGAGCAAAGGTAAACAGCAGACAGACCTGAATCCTTATATTTACAAGGTCGACCTCAGAATCTTGTTCAGTTTGTCTCGGTGACGGATAATGGAAGGAAGGGCAGGCAACTGGTCGACTTCATTTAAATAACAAATAAAAAATACGATAAACTCTCAGGAATAGATAAATAATAACAAAAAAATTGTAAAGTGGAGAAAGCGAGAGCGCGCGAATGCACTCAAGCAAACACAAACAGCACAGCACGATGCGTATTTTTTTTTAAATTGACAAAATAAATAAAAAATATATCAAAAATAAAAATAAATGGAAAAGGCGAGAGTGCGCGAGCACACAGGAGCAAAGACAAGCAGCGCAGCTTGATGCATAGTAAAAAAAAAAAATAATAAATAGACAACGGTCGACCTCATTAGAAATAAAAACCCAAAAGATTAGATAGACAAACAAACAAACACATAAATGTGGAGAGAAGGGCAGTGCGCGCAGGAGCAAAGGTAAACAGCAGACAGACCTGAATCCTTATCTTTACAAGGTCGACCTCAGAACTTTGTTCAGTTTGTCTCGGTGACGGATAATGGAAGGAAGGGCAGCAACTGGTCGACTTCATTTAAATAAACAAATAAAAAATGAGATAAACTCTCAGGAATAGATAAATAATAACAAAAAAATTGTAAAGTGGAGAAAGCGAGGGCGCGCGAATGCACTCAAGCAAACACAAACAGCACAGCACGATGCGTATTTTTTTTTAAAATTGACAAAATAAATCCAAAATAAATCAAAAATAAAAATAAGTGGAAAAGGCAAGAGTGCGCGAGCACACAGGAGCAAAGACAAGCAGCGCAGCTTGATGCGTAGTAAAAAAAATAATAAATAGACAACTGGTCGACCTCATTAGAAATAAAAACCAAAAGATTAGATAGACAAACAAACAAACACATAAATGTGGAGAGAAGGGCAGTGCTCGCAGGAGCAAAGGTAAACAGCAGACAGACCTGAATCTTTATCTTTACAAGGTCGACCTCAGAAACTTGTGCAGTTTGTCTCGGTGACGGATAATGGAAGGAAGGGCAGGCAAACTGGTCGACTTCATTTAAATAAACAAATAAAAATAAGATAAACTCTCAGGAATAGATAAATAATAACAAAAATTGTAAAGTGGAGAAAGCGAGAGCGCGCGAATGCACTCAAGCAAACACAAACAGCACAGCACGATGCGTATTTTTTTTAAAATTGACAAATAAATCAAAAATAAATCAAAAATAAAAATAAGTGGAAAAGGCGAGAGTGCGCGAGCACACAGGAGCAAAGACAAGCAGCGCAGCTTGATGCATAGTAAAAAAAAATAATAAATAGACAACTGGTCGACCTCATTAGAAATAAAAACCCAAAAGATTAGATACACAAACAAACAAACACATAAATGTGGAGAGAAGGGCAGTGCGCGCAGGAGCAAAGGTAAACAGCAGACAGACCTGAATCCTTATCTTTACAAGGTCGACCTCAGAACTTTGTTCAGTTTGTCTCGGTGACGGATAATGGAAGAAGGGCAGGCAACTGGTCGACTTCATTTAAATAAACTAATAAAAAATAAGATAAACTCTCAGGAATAGATAAATAATAACAAAAAAATTGTAAAGTGGAGAAAGCGAGAGCGCGCGAATGCACTCAAGCAAACACAAACAGCACAACACGATGCGTATTTTTTTTAATTGACAAAATAAATCAAAATAAAAATAAGTGGAAAAGGCGAGAGTGCGCAAGCACACAGGAGCAAAGACAAGCAGCGCAGCTTGATGCGTAGTAAAAAAAATAATAAATAGACAACTGGTCGACCTCATTAGAAATAAAACCCAAAAGATTAGATAGACAAACAAACAAACACATAAATGTGGAGAGAAGGGCAGTGCGCGCAGGAGCAAAGGTAAACAGCAGACAGACCTGAATCCTTATCTTTACAAGGTCGACCTCAAAACTTTGTTCAGTTTGTCTCGGTGACGGATAATGGAAGGAAGGGGCAGGCAACTGGTCGACTTCATTTAAATAAACAAATAAAAAATAAGATAAACTCTCAGGAATAGATAAATAATAACAAAAAAATTGTAAAGTGGAGAAAGCGAGAGCGCGCGAATGCACTCAAGCAAACACAAACAGCACAGCACGATGCGTATTTTTTTTAAATTGACAAAATAAATCAAAATAAATCAAAAATAAAAAATAAGTGGAAAAGGCGAGAGTGCGCGAGCACACAGGAGCAAAGACAAGCAGCGCAGCTTGATGCGTAGTAAAAAAAATAATAAATAGACAACTGGTCGACCTCATTAGAAATAAAAACCCAAAAGATTAGATAGACAAACAAACAAACACATAAATGTGGAGAGAAAGGCAGTGCGCGCAGGAGCAAAGGTAAACAGCAGACAGACCTGAATCCTTATCTTTACAAGGTCGACCTCAGAACTTTGTTCAGTTTGTCTCGGTGACGGATAATGGAAGGAAGGGCAGGCAACTGGTCGACTTCATTTAAATAAAACAAATAAAAAATAGATAAACTCTCAGGAATAGATAAATAATAACAAAAATATTGTAAAGTTGAGGAAAGCGAGAGAGCGCGAATGCACTCAAGCAAACACAAACAGCACAGCACGATGCGTATTTTTTTTTAAATTGACACAATATATCAAAAATAAATCAAAAATAAAAATAAGTGGAAAAGGCGAGAGTGCGCGAGCACACAGGAGCAAAGACAAGCAGCGCAGCTTGATGCGTAGTAAAAAAAAATAATAAATAGACAACTGGTCGACCTCATTAGAAAATAAAAAACCCAAAAGATTAGATAGACAAACAAACAAACACATAAATGTGGAGAGAAGGGCAGTGCGCGCAAGAGCAAATGTAAACAGCAGACAGACCTGAATCATTATCTTTAAAAAGGTCGACCTCAGAACTTTGTTCAGTTTGTCTCGGTGAACAGATAACGGAAGGAAGGGCAGGCAACTGGTCGACTTCATTTAAATAAACAAATAAAAATAAGATAAACTCTCAGGAATAGATAAATAATAACAAAAAAATTGTAAAGTGGAGAAAGCGAGAACGCGCGAATGCACTCAAGCAAACACAAACAGCACAGCACGACGCGTATTTTTTTTAAATTGACAAAATAAATCAAAAATAAAAATAAGTGGAAAAGGCGAGAGTGCGCGAGCACACAGGAGCAAAGACAAGCAGCGCAGCTTGATGCGTAGTAAAAAAAATAATAAATAGACAACCGGTCGACCTCATTAGAAATAAAAACCCAAAAGATTAGATAGACAAAAAAACAAACACATAAATGTGGAGAGAAGGGCAGTGCGCGCAGGAGCAAAGGTAAACAGCAGACAGACCTGAATCCTTATCTTTACAAGGTCGACCTCAGAACTTTGTTCAGTTTGTCTCGGTGAACAGATAACGGAAGGAAGGGCAGGCAACTGGTCGACTTCATTTAAATAAACAAATAAAAAATACGATAAACTCTCAGGAATAGATAAATAATAACAAAAAAATTGTAAAGTGGAGAAAGCGAGAGCGCGCGAATGCACTCAAGCAAACACAAACAGCACAGCACGATGCGTATTTTTTTTTAAATTGACAAAATAAATCAAAAATATATCAAAAATAAAAATAAATGGAAAAGGCGAGAGTGCGCGAGCACACAGGAGCAAAGACAAGCAGCGCAGCTTGATGCATAGTAAAAAAAAAATAAATAAATAGGACAACTGGTCGACCCTCATTAGAAATAAAAACCCAAAAGATTAGATAGACAAACAAACAAACACATAAATGTGGAGAGAAGGGCAGTGCGCGCAGGAGCAAAGGTAAACAGCAGACAGACCTGAATCCTTATCTTTACAAGGTCGACCTCAGAATCTTGTTCAGTTTGTCTCGGTGACGGATAATGGAAGGAAGGGCAGGCAACTGGTCGACTTCATTTAAATAAACAAATAAAAAATACGATAAACTCTCAGGAATAGATAAATAATAACAAAAAAATTGTAAAGTGGAGAAAGCGAGAGCGCGCGAATGCACTCAAGCAAACACAAACAGCACAGCACGATGCGTATTTTTTTTTAAATTGACAAAATAAATCAAAAATATATCAAAAATAAAAATAAATGGAAAAGGCGAGAGTGCGCGAGCACACAGGAGCAAAGACAAGCAGCGCAGCTTGATGCATAGTAAAAAAAAAATTATAAATAGACAACTGGTCGACCTCATTAGAAATAAAAAACCCAAAAGATTAGATAGACAAACAAACAAACACATAAATGTGGAGAGAAGGGCAGTGCGCGCAGGAGCAAAGGTAAACAGCAGACAGACCTGAATCCTTATCTTTACAAGGTCGACCTCAGAACTTTGTTCAGTTTGTCTCGGTGACGGATAATGGAAGGAAGGGCAGGCAACTGGTCGACTTCATTTAAATAAACAAATAAAAAATAAGATAAACTGTCAGGAATAGATAAATAATAACAAAAAAATTGTAAAGTGGAGAAAGCGAGGGCGCGCGAATGCACTCAAGCAAACACAAACAGCACAGCACGATGCGTATTTTTTTTTAAAATTGACAAAATAAATCCAAAATAAATCAAAAAATAAAAATAAGTGGAAAAGGCAAGAGTGCGCGAGCACACAGGAGCAAAGACAAGCAGCGCAGCTTGATGCGTAGTAAAAAAAATAATAAATAGACAACTGTCGACCTCATTAGAAATAAAAACCCAAAAGATTAGATAGACAAACAAACAAACACATAAATGTGGAGAGAAGGGCAGTGCTCGCAGGAGCAAAGGTAAACAGCAGACAGACCTGAATCCTTATCTTTACAAGGTCGACCTCAGAAACTTGTTCAGTTTGTCTCGGTGACGGATAATGGAAGGAAGGGCAGGCAACTGGTCGACTTCATTTAAATAAACAAATAAAAAATAAGATAAACTCTCAGGAATAGATAAATAATAACAAAAATTGTAAAGTGGAGAAAGCGAGAGCGCGCGAATGCACTCAAGCAAACACAAACAGCACAGCACGATGCGTATTTTTTTTAAAATTGACAAAATAAATCAAAAATAAATCAAAAATAAAAAATAAGTGGAAAAGGCGAGAGTGCGCGAGCACACAGGAGCAAAGACAAGCAGCGCAGCTTGATGCATAGTAAAAAAAAAATAATAAATAGACAACTGGTCGACCTCATTAGAAATAAAAACCCAAAAGATTAGATACACAAACAAACAAACACATAAATGTGGAGAGAAGGGCAGTGCGCGCAGGAGCAAAGGTAAACAGCAGACAGACCTGAATCCTTATCTTTACAAGGTCGACCTCAGAACTTTGTTCAGTTTGTCTCGGTGACGGATAATGGAAGAAGGGCAGGCAACTGGTCGACTTCATTTAAATAAACTAATAAAAAATAAGATAAACTCTCAGGAATAGATAAATAATAACAAAAAAATTGTAAAGTGGAGAAAGCGAGAGCGCGCGAATGCACTCAAGCAAACACAAACAGCACAACGACTGCGTATTTTTTTTAATTGACAAAATAAATCAAAAATAAAAATAAGTGGAAAAGGCGAGAGTGCGCAAGCACACAGGAGCAAAGACAAGCAGCGCAGCTTGATGCGTAGTAAAAAAAATAATAAATAGACAACTGGTCGACCTCATTAGAAATTAAAACCCAAAAGATTAGATAGACAAACAAACAAACACATAAATGTGGAGAGAAGGGCAGTGCGCGCAGGAGCAAAGGTAAACAGCAGACAGACCTGAATCCTTATCTTTACAAGGTCGACCTCAAAACTTTGTTCAGTTTGTCTCGGTGACGGGATAATGGAAGGAAGGGCAGGCAACTGGTCGACTTCATTTAAATAAACAAATAAAAAATAAGATAAACTCTCAGGAATAGATAAATAATAACAAAAAAAATTGTAAAGTGGAGAAAGCGAGAGCGCGCGAATGCACTCAAGCAAACACAAACAGCACAGCACGATGCGTATTTTTTTTAAATTGACAAAATAAATCAAAAATAAATCAAAAATAAAAATAAGTGGAAAAGGCGAGAGGTGCGCGAGCACACAGGAGCAAAGACAAGCAGCGCAGCTTGATGCGTAGTAAAAAAAATAATAAATAGACAACTGGTCGACCTCATTAGAAATAAAAAACCCAAAAGATTAGATAGACAAACAAACAAACACATAAATGTGGAGAGAAAGGCAGTGCGCGCAGGAGCAAAGGTAAAACAGCAGACAGACCTGAATCCTTATCTTTACAAGGTCGACCTCAGAACTTTGTTCAGTTTGTCTCGGTGACGGATAATGGAAGGAAGGGCAGGCAACTGGTCGACTTCATTTAAATAAACAAATAAAAAATAAGATAAACTCTCAGGAATAGATAAATAATACACAAAAATATTGTAAAGTTGAGAAAGCGAGAGAGCGCGAATGCACTCAAGCAAACACAAACAGCACAGCACGATGCGTATTTTTTTTTTTAAATTGACACAATATATCAAAAATAAATCAAAAATAAAAATAAGTGGAAAAGGCGAGAGTGCGCGAGCACACAGGAGCAAAGACAAGCAGCGCAGCTTGATGCGTAGTAAAAAAAAATAATAATAGACAACTGG
>NW_025958265.1:0-28952 GCF_023159225.1 Perognathus longimembris pacificus | reverse complement strand
GCGCGCTCTCGCTTTCTCAACTTTACAATTTTTTTGTTATTATTTATCTATTCCTGAGAGTTTATCTTATTTTTTATTTGTTTATTTAAATGAAGTCGACCAGTTGCCTGCCCTTCCTTCCATTATCCGTCACGAGACAAACTGCACAATGTTCTGAGGTCGACCTTGTAAAGATAAGGATTCAGGTCTGTCTGCTGTTTACCTTTGCTCCTGCGCGCACTGCCCTTCTCTCCACATTTATGTGTTTGTTTGTTTGTCTATCTAATCTTTTGGGTTTTTATTTCTAATGAGGTCGACCAGTTGTCTATTTATTATTTTTTTTTTACTATGCATCAAGGTGCGCTGCTTGTCTTTGCTCCTGTGTGCTTTCGCACTCTCGCCTTTTCCACTTATTTTTATTTTTGATTTATTTTTGATTTATTTTGTCAATTTTAAAAAAAAATACTCATCGTGCTGTGCTGTTTGTGTTTGCTTGAGTGCATTCGCGCGCTCTCGCTTTCTCCACTTTACAATTTTTTTGTTATTATTTATCTATTCCTGAGAGTTTATCTTATTTTTTATTTGTTTATTTAAATGAAGTCGACCAGTTGCCTGTCCTTCCTTCCATTATCCGTCACCGAGACAAACTGAACAAAGTTCTGAGGTCGACCTTGTAAAGGTAAGGATTCAGGTCTGTCTGCTGTTTACCTTTGCTACTGCGCGCACTGCCCTTCTCTCCACATTTATGTGTTTGTTTGTTTGTCTATCTAATCTTTTGGGTTTTTATTTCTAATGAGGTCGACCAGTTGTCTATTTATTATTTTTTTTTACTACGCATCAAGCTGCGCTGTTTGTCTTTGCTCCTGTGTGCTCGCGCACTCTCGCCTTTTCCACTTATTTTTATTTTTGATTTATATTTGATTTATTTTGTCAATTTAAAAAAAAATACGCATCGTGCTGTGCTGTTTGTGTTTGCTTGAGTGCATTCGCTTGCTCTCGCTTAATCCACCCTACAATTTTTTTGTTATTATTTATCTATTCCTGAGAGTTTATCTTATTTTCTATTTGTTTATTTAAATGAAGTCGACCAGTTGCCTGCCCTTCCTTCCATTATCCGTCCCCGAGACAAACTGAACAAAGTTCTGAGGTCGACCTTGTAAAGATAAGGATTCAGATCTGTCTGCTGTTTACCTTTGCTCCTGCGCGCACTGCCCTTCTCTCCATATTTATGTGTTTGTTTGTTTGTCTATCTAATCTTTTGGGTTTTTATTTCTAATGAGATCGACCAGTTGTCTATTTATTATTTTTTTTACTACGCATCAAGCTGCGCTGCTTGTCTTTGCTCCTGTGTGCTCGCGCACTCTCTCCTTTTCCACTTATTTTTATTTTTGATTTATTTTGTCAATTTAAAAAAAAATACGCATCGTGCTGTGCTGTTGGTGTTTGCTTGAGTGCATTCGCGCGCTCTCGCTTTCTCCACTTTACAATTTTTTTGTTATTATTTATCTATTCCTGAGAGTTTATCTTATTTTTTATTTGTTTATTTAAATGAAGTCGACCAGTTGCCTGCCCTTCCTTCCATTATCCGTCACCTAGACAAACTGAACAAAGTTCTGAGGTCGACCTTGTAAAGATAAGGATTCAGGTCTGTCTGCTGTTTACCTTTGCTCCTGCGCGCACTGCCCTTCTCTCCACATTTATGTGTTTGTTTGTTTGTCTATCTAATCTTTTGGGGTTTTTATTTCTAATGAGGTCGACCAGTTGTCTATTTATTATTTTTTTTTACTACGCATCAAGCTGCGCTGCTTGTCTTTGCTCCTGTGTGCTCGCGCACTCTCTCCTTTTCCACTTATTTTTATTTTTGATTTATTTTGTCAATTTAAAAAAAAATACGCATCGTGCTGTGCTGTTTGTGTTTGCTTGAGTGCATTCGCGCGCTCTCGCTTTCTCCACTTTACAATTTTTTTGTTATTATTTATCTATTCCTGAGAGTTTATCTTATTTTTTATTTGTTTATTTAAATGAAGTCGACCAGTTGCCTGTCCTTCCTTCCATTATCCGTCACCGAGACAAACTGAACAAAGTTCTGAGGTCGACCTTGTAAAGGTAAGGATTCAGGTCTGTCTGCTGTTTACCTTTGCTACTGCGCGCACTGCCCTTCTCTCCACATTTATGTGTTTGTTTGTTTGTCTATCTAATCTTTTGGGTTTTTATTTCTAATGAGGTCGACCAGTTGTCTATTTATTATTTTTTTTTACTACGCATGAAGCTGCGCTGTTTGTCTTTGCTCCTGTGTGCTCGCGCACTCTCGCCTTTTCCACTTATTTTTATTTTTGATTTATTTTTGATTTATTTTGTCAATTTAAAAAAAAATACGCATCGTGCTGTGCTGTTTGTGTTTGCTTGAGTGCATTCGCGCGCTCTCGCTTTCTCCACTTTACAATTTTTTTGTTATTATTTATCTATTCCTGAGAGTTTATCTTATTTTTTATTTGTTTATTTAAATGAAGTCGACCAGTTGCCTGCCCTTCCTTCCATTATCCGTCACCGAGACAAACTGAACAAAGTTCTGAGGTCGACCTTGTAAAGATAAGGATTCAGGTCTGTCTGCTGTTTACCTTTGCTCCTGCGCGCACTGCCCTTCTCTCCATATTTATGTGTTTGTTTGTTTGTATATCTAATCTTTTGGGTTTTTATTTCTAATGAGGTCGACCAGTTGTCTATTTATTATTTTTTTTACTACGCATCAAGCTGCGCTGCTTGTCTTTGCTCCTGTGTGCTCGCGCACTCTCTCCTTTTCCACTTATTTTTATTTTTGATTTATTTTGTCAATTTAAAAAAAAATACGCATCGTGCTGTGCTGTTTGTGTTTGCTTGAGTGCATTCGCGCGCTCTCGCTTTCTCCACTTTACAATTTTTTTGTTATTATTTATCTATTCCTGAGAGTTTATCTTATTTTTTATTTGTTTATTTAAATGAAGTCGACCAGTTGCCTGCCCTTCCTTCCATTATCCGTCACCTAGACAAACTGAACAAAGTTCTGAGGTCGATCTTGTAAAGATAAGGATTCAGGTCTGTCTGCTGTTTACCTTTGCTCCTGCGCGCACTGCCCTTCTCTCCACATTTATGTGTTTGTTTGTTTGTCTATCTAATCTTTTGGGTTTTTATTTCTAATGAGGTCGACCAGTTGTCTATTTATTATTTTTTTTTTACTACGCATCAAGCTGCGCTGCTTGTCTTTGCTCCTGTGTGCTCGCGCACTCTCTCCTTTTCCACTTATTTTTATTTTTGATTTATTTTGTCAATTTAAAAAAAAATACGCATCGTGCTGTGCTGTTTGTGTTTGCTTGAGTGCATTCGCGCGCTCTCGCTTTCTCCACTTTACAATTTTTTTGTTATTATTTATCTATTCCTGAGAGTTTATCTTATTTTTTATTTGTTTATTTAAATGAAGTCGACCAGTTGCCTGTCCTTCCTTCCATTATCCGTCACCGAGACAAACTGAACAATGTTCTGAGGTCGACCTTGTAAAGGTAAGGATTCAGGTCTGTCTGCTGTTTACCTTTGCTACTGCGCGCACTGCCCTTCTCTCCACATTTATGTGTTTGTTTGTTTGTCTAACTAATCTTTTGGGTTTTTATTTCTAATGAGGTCGACCAGTTGTCTATTTATTATTTTTTTTTCTACGCATGAAGCTGCGCTGTTTGTCTTTGCTCCTGTGTGCTCGCGCACTCTCGCCTTTTCCACTTATTTTTATTTTTGATTTATATTTGATTTATTTTGTCAATTTAAAAAAAAATACGCATCGTGCTGTGCTGTTTGTGTTTGCTTGAGTGCATTCGCGCGCTCTCGCTTTCTCCCCTTTACAATTTTTTGTTATTATTTATCTATTCCTGAGAGTTTATCTTATTTTTTATTGTTTATTTAAATGAAGTCGACCAGTTGCCTGCCCTTCCTTCCATTATCCGTCAGCGAGACAAACTGAACAAAGTTCTGAGGTCGACCTTGTAAAGATAAGGATTCAGGTCTGTCTGCTGTTTACCTTTGCTCCTGCGCGCACTGCCCTTCTCTCCACATTTATGTGTTTGTTTGTTTGTCTATCTAATCTTTTGGGTTTTTATTTCTAATGAGTTCGACCAGTTGTCTATTTATTATTTTTTTTACTACGCATCAAGCTGCGCTGCTTGTCTTTGCTCCTGTGTGCTCGCGCACTCTCGCCTTTTCCACTTATTTTTATTTTTGATTTATTTTTGATTTATTTTGTCAATTTAAAAAAAATACGCATCGTGCTGTGCTGTTTGTGTTTGCTTGAGTGCATTCGCGCACTCTCGCTTTCTCCACTTTACAATTTTTTTTGTTATTATTTATCTATTCCTGAGAGTTTATCTTATTTTTTATTTGTTTATTTAAATGAAGTCGACCAGTTGCCTGCCCTTCCTTCCATTATCCGTCACCGAGACAAACTGCACAAAGTTGTGAGGTCGACCTTGTAAAGATAAGGGATTCAGGTCTGTCTGCTGTTTACCTTTGCTCCTGCGCGCACTGCCCTTCTCTCCAGGTTTATGTGTTTGTTTGGTTGTCTATCTAATCTTTTGGGTTTTTATTTCTAATGAGGTCGACCAGTTGTCTATTTATTATTTTTTTTTACTACGCATCAAGCTGCGCTGCTTGTCTTTGCTCCTGTGTGCTCGCGCACTCTCGCCTTTTCCACTTATTTTTATTTTTGATTTATTTTTGATTTATTTTGTCAATTTAAAAAAAATACGCATCGTGCTGTGCTGTTTGTGTTTGCTTGAGTGCATTCGCGCGCTCTCGCTTTCTCCACTTTACAATTTTTTTGTTATTATTTATCTATTCCTGAGAGTTTATCTTATTTTTTATTTGTTTATTTAAATGAAGTCGACCAGTTGCCTGCCCTTCCTTCCATTATCCGTCACCGAGACAAACTGAACAAAGTTCTGAGGTCGACCTTGTAAAGATAAGGATTCAGGTCTGTCTGCTGTTTACCTTTGCTCCTGCCCGCACTGCCTTTCTCCCCACATTTATGTGTTTGTTTGTTTGTCTATCTAATCTTTTGGGTTTTTATTTCTAATGAGGTCGACCAGTTGTCTATTTATTATTTTTTTTAGTGCGCATCAAGCTGCGCTGGTTGTCTTTGCTCCTGAGTGCTCGCACACTCTCGCCTTTTCCACTTATTTTTATTTTTGATTCATTTTTGATTTATTTTGTCAATTTAAAAAAATACGCATCGTGCTGTGCTGTTTGTGTTTGCTTGAGTGCATTCGCGCGCTCTCGCTTTCTCCACTTTACAATTTTTTTGTTATTATTTATCAATTCCTGAGAGTTTATCTTATTTTTTATTTGTTTATTTAAATGAAGTCGACCAGTTGCCTGCCCTTCCTTCCATTATCCGTCACCGAGACAAACCGAACAAAGTTCTGAGGTCGACCTTGTAAAGATAAGGATTCAGGTATGTCTGCTGTTTACCTTTGCTCCTGCGCGCACTGCCCTTCTCTCCACATTTATGTGTTTGTTTGTTTGTCTATCTAATCTTTTGGGTTTTTATTTCTAATGAGGTCGACCAGTTGTCTATTTATTATTTTTTTTACTACGCATCAAGCTGCGCTGCTTGTCTTTGCTCCTGTGTGCTCGAGCACTCTCGCCTTTTCCACTTATTTTTATTTTTGATTTATTTTTGATTTATTTTCTCAATTTAAAAAAAAAATACGCATCGTGCTGTGCTGTTTGTGTTTGCTTGAGTGCATTCGCGCGCTCTCGCTTTCTCCACTTTACAATTTTTTGTTATTATTTATCTATTCCTGAGAGTTTATCTTATTTTTTATTTGTTTATTTAAATGAAGTCGACCAGTTGCCTGCCCTTCCTTCCATTATCCGTCACCGAGACAAACTGAACAAAGTTCTGAGGTCGCCCTTGTAAAGATAAGGATTCAGGTCTGTCTGCTGTTTACCTTTGCTCCTGCGCGCACTGCCCTTCTCTCCACATTTATGTGTTTGTTTGTTTGTCTATCTAATCTTTTGGGTTTTTATTTCTGATGAGGTCGACCAGTTGTCTATTTATTATTTTTTTTACTACGCATTAAGCTGCGCTGCTTGTCTTTGCTCCTGTGTGCTCGCGCACTCTCTCCTTTTCCACTTATTTTTATTTTTGATTTATTTTGTCAATTTAAAAAAAAATACGCATCGTGCTGTGCTGTTTGTGTTTGCTTGAGTGCATTCGCGCGCTCTCGCTTTCTCCACTTTACAATTTTTTTGTTATTATTTATCTATTCTTGAGAGTTTATCTTATTTTTTATTTGTTTATTTAAATGAAGTCGACCAGTTGCCTGCCCTTCCTTCCATTATCCGTCACCGAGACAAACTGAACCAAGTTCTGAGGTCGACCTTGTAAAGATAAGGATTCAAGTCTGTCTGATGTATACCTTTGCTCCTGCGCGCACTGCCCTTCTCTCCACATTTATGTGTTTGTTTGTTTGTCTATCTAATCTTTTGGGTTTTTATTTCTAATGAGGTCGACCAGTTGTCTATTTATTATTTTTTTTACTACGCATCAAGCTGCGCTGCTTGTCTTTGCTCCTGTGTGCTCGCGCACTCTCTCCTTTTCCACTTATTTTTATTTTTGATTTATTTTGTCAATTTAAAAAAAAATACGCATCGTGCTGTGCTGTTTGTGTTTGCTTGAGTGCATTCGCGCGCTCTCGCTTTCTCCAGTTTACAATTTTTTTGTTATTATTTATCTATTCCTGAGAGTTTATCTTATTTTTTATTTGTTTATTTAAATGAAGTCGACCAGTTGCCTGCCCTTCCTTCCATTATCCGTCGCCGAGATAAACTGAACAAAGTTTTGAGGTCGACCTTGTAAAGATAAGCATTCAGGTCTGTCTGCTGTTTACCTTTGCTCCTGCGCGCACTGCCCTTCTCTCGACATTTATGTGTTTGTTTGTTTGTCTATCTAATCTTTTGGGTTTTTATTTCTAATGAGGTCGACCAGTTGTCTATTTATTATTTTTTTTACTACGCATCAAGCTGCGCTGCTTGTCTTTGCTCCTGTGTGCTCGCGCACTCTCGCCTTTTCCACTTATTTTTATTTTTGATTTATTTTTGATTTATTTTGTCAATTTAAAAAAAAATACGCATCGTGCTGTGCTGTTTGTGTTTGCTTGAGTGCATTCGCGCGCTTTCGCTTTCTCCACTTTACAATTTTTTTGTTATTATTTATCTATTCCTGAGAGTTTATCTTATTTTTTATTTGTTTATTTAAATGAAGTCGACCAGTTGCCTGCCCTTCCTTCCATTATCCGTCACCGAGACAAACTGAACAAAGTTCTGAGGTCGACCTTGTAAAGATAAGGATTCAAGTCTGTCTGATGTTTACCTTTGCTCCTGCACGCACTGCCCTTCTCTCCACATTTATGTGTTTGTTTGTTTGTCTATCTAATCTTTTGGGTTTTTATTTCTAATGAGGTCGACCAGTTGTCTATTTATTATTTTTTTTACTACGCATCAAGCTGCGCTGCTTGTCTTTGCTCCTGTGTGCTCGCGCACTCTCGCCTTTTCCACTTATTTTATTTTTGATTTATTTTTGATTTATTTTGTCAATTTAAAAAAAAATACGCATCGTGCTGTGCTGTTTGTGTTTGCTTGAGTGCATTCGCGCGCTCTCGCTTTCTCCACTTTACAATTTTTTTGTTATTATTTATCTATTCCTGAGAGTTTATCTTATTTTTTATTTGTTTATTTAAATGAAGTCGACCAGTTGCCTGCCCTTCCTTCCATTATCCGTCACCGAGAAAAACTGAACAAAGTTCTGAGGTCGACCTTGTAAAGATAAGGATTCAAGTCTGTCTGATGTTTACCTTTGCTCCTGCGCGCACTGCCCTTCTCTCCACATTTATGTGTTTGTTTGTTTGTCTATCTAATCTTTTGGTTTTTATTTCTAATGAGGTCGACCAGTTGTCTATTTATTATTTTTTTTACTACGCATCAAGCTGCGCTGCTTGTCTTTGCTCCTGTGTGCTCGCGCACTCTCGCCTTTTCCACTTATTTTTATTTTTGATTTATTTTTGATTAATTTTGTCAATTTTAAAAAAAATATGCATCGTGCTGTGCTGTTTGTGTTTGCTTGAGTGCATTAGCGCGCTCTCGCTTTCTCCACTTTACAATTTTTTTGTTATTATTTATCTATTCCTGAGAGTTTATCTTATTTTTTATTTGTTTATTTAAATGAAGTCGACCAGTTGCCTGCCCTTCCTTCCATTATCCGTCACCGAGACAAACTGAACAAAGTTCTGAGGTCGACCTTGTAAAGATAAGGATTCAGGTCTGTCTGCTGTTTACCTTTGCTCCTGCGCGCACTGCCCTTCTCTCCACATTTATGTGTTTTTTAGTTTGTCTATCTAATCTTTTGGGTTTTTATTTCTAATGAGGTCGACCAGTTGTCTATTTATTATTTTTTTTACTACGCATCAAGCTGCGCTGCTTGTCTTTGCTCCTGTGTGCTCGCGCACTCTCTCCTTTTCCACTTATTTTTATTTTTGATTTATTTTGTCAATTTAAAAAAAAATACGCATCGTGCTGTGCTGTTTGTGTTTGCTTGAGTGCATTCGCGCGCTCTCGCTTTCTCCAATTTACAATTTTTTTGTTATTATTTATCTATTCCTGAGAGTTTATCTTATTTTTTATTTGTTTATTTAAATGAAGTCGACCAGTTGCCTGCCCTTCCTTCCATTATCCGTCACCGAGACAAACTGAACAAAGTTCTGAGGTCGACCTTGTAAAGATAAGGATTCAAGTCTGTCTGATGTTTACCTTTGCTCCTGCGCGCACTGCCCTTCTCTCCACATTTATGTGTTTGTTTGTTTGTCTATCTAATCTTTTGGGTTTTTATTTCTAATGAGGTCGACCAGTTGTCTATTTATTATTTTTTTTACTACGCATCAAGCTGCGCTGCTTGTCTTTGCTCCTGTGTGCTCGCGCACTCTCTCCTTTTCCACTTATTTTTATTTTTGATTTATTTTGTCAATTTAAAAAAAAATACGCATCGTGCTGTGCTGTTTGTGTTTGCTTGAGTGCATTCGCGCGCTCTTGCTTTCTCCACTTTACAATTTTTTTGTTATTATTTATCTATTCCTGAGAGTTTATCTTATTTTTTATTTGTTTATTTAAATGAAGTCGACCAGTTGCCTGCCCTTCCTTCCATTATCCGTCGCCGAGATAAACTGAACAAAGTTTTGAGGTCGACCTTGTAAAGATAAGCATTCAGGTCTGTCTGCTGTTTACCTTTGCTCCTGCGCGCACTGCCCTTCTCTCGACATTTATGTGTTTGTTTGTTTGTCTATCTAATCTTTTGGGTTTTTATTTCTAATGAGGTCGACCAGTTGTCTATTTATTATTTTTTTTTACTACGCATCAAGCTGCGCTGCTTGTCTTTGCTCCTGTGTGCTCGCGCACTCTCGCCTTTTCCACTTATTTTTATTTTTGATTTATTTTTGATTTATTTTGTCAATTTAAAAGAAAATACGCATCGTGCTGTGCTGTTTGTGTTTGCTTGAGTGCATTCGCGCGCTCTCGCTTTCTCCACTTTACAATTTTTTTGTTATTATTTTTCTATTCCTGAGAGTTTATCTTATTTTTTATTTGTTTATTTAAATGAAGTCGACCAGTTGCCTGCCCTTCCTTCCATTATCCGTCACCTAGACAAACTGAACAAAGTTCTGAGGTCGACCTTGTAAAGATAAGGATTCAAGTCTGTCTGATGTTTACCTTTGCTCCTGCACGCACTGCCCTTCTCTCCACATTTATGTGTTTGTTTGTTTGTCTATCTAATCTTTTGGGTTTTTATTTCTAATGAGGTCGACCAGTTGTCTATTTATTATTTTTTTTACTACGCATCAAGCTGCGCTGCTTGTCTTTGCTCCTGTGTGCTCGCGCACTCTCGCCTTTTCCACTTATTTTTATTTTTGATTTATTTTTTATTTATTTTGTCAATTTAAAAAAAATATGCATCGTGCTGTGCTGTTTGTGTTTGCTTGAGTGCATTCGCGCGCTCTCGCTTTCTCCACTTTACAATTTTTTTGTTATTATTTATCTATTCCTGAGAGTTTATCTTATTTTTTATTTGTTTATTTAAATGAAGTCGACCAGTTGCCTGCCCTTCCTTCCATTATCCGTCACCGAGACAAACTGAACAAAGTTCTGAGGTCGACCTTGTAAAGATAAGGATTCAGGTCTGTCTGCTGTTTACCTTTGCTCCTGCGCGCACTGCCCTTCTCTCCACATTTATGTGTTTGTTTGTTTGTCTATCTAATCTTTGGGTTTTTTATTTCTAATGAGGTCGACCAGTTGTCTATTTATTATTTTTTTTACTACGCATCAAGCTGCGCTGCTTGTCTTTGCTCCTGTGTGCTCGCGCACTCTCGCCTTTTCCACTTATTTTTATTTTTGATTTATTTTTGATTTATTTTGTCAATTTTAACAAAAATACGCATCGTGCTGTGCTGTTTGTGTTTGCTTGAGTGCATTCGCGCGCTCTCGCTTTCTCCACTTTACAATTTTTTTTATTATTTATCTATTCCTGAGAGTTTATCTTATTTTTTATTTGTTTATTTAAATGAAGTCGACCAGTTGCCTGCCCTTCCTTCCATTATCCGTCAGCGAGACAAACTGAACAAAGTTCTGAGGTCGACCTTGTAAAGATAAGGATTCAGGTCTGTCTGCTGTTTACTTTTGATCCTGCGCGCACTGCCCTTCTCTCCACATTTATGTGTTTGTTTGTTTGTCTATCTAATCTTTTGGGTTTTTATTTCTAATGAGGTCGACCAGTTGTCTATTTATTATTTCTTTTACTACCCATCAAGCTGCGCTGATTGTCTTTCCTCCTGTGTGCTCGCGCACTCTCGCCTTTTCCACTCATTTTTATTTTTGATTTATTGTTGATTTATTTTTTCAATTTTTAAAAAAATTACGTATCGTGCTGTGCTGTTTGTGTTTGCTTGAGTGCATTCGCGCGCTCTCGCTTTCTCCACTTTACAATTTTTTTGTTATTATTTATCTATTCCTGAGAGTTTATCTTATTTTTTATTTGTTTATTTAAATGAAGTCGATCAGTTGCCTGCCCTTCCTTCCATTATCCGTCACCGAGACAAACTGAACAAAGTTCTGAGGTCGACCTTGTAAAGATAAGGATTCAGGTCTGTCTGCTGTTTACCTTTGCTCCTGCCCGCACTGCCCTTCTCTCCACATTTATGTGTTTGTTTGTTTGTCTATCTAATCTTTTGGGTTTTTATTTCTAATGAGGTCGACCAGTTGTCTATTTTTTATTTTTTTTACTACGCATCAAGCTGCGCTGCTTGTCTTTGCTCCTGTGTGCTCGCGCACTCTCGCCTTTTCCACTTATTTTTATTTTTGATTTATTTTTGATTTATTTTGTAAATTTTTAAAAAAAAAAACGCATCATGCTTTGCTGTTTGTGTTGCTTGAGTGCATTCGCGCGCTCTCGCTTTCTCCACTTTACAATTTTTTTGTTATTATTTATCTATTCCTGAGAGTTTATCTTATTTTTTATTTGTTTATTTAAATGAAGTCGACCAGTTGCCTGCCCTTCCTTCCATTATCCGTCACCGAGACAAACTGAACAAAGTTCTGAGGTCGACCTTGTAAAGATAAGGATTCAAGTCTGTCTCATGTTTACCTTTGCTCCTGCGCGCACTGCCCTTCTCTCCACATTTATGTGTTTGTTTGTTTGTCTATCTAATCTTTTGGGTTTTTATTTCTAATGAGGTCGACCAGTTGTCTATTTATTATTTTTTTTACTACGCATCAAGCTGCGCTGCTTGTCTTTGCTCCTGTGTGCTCGCGCACTCTCGCCTTTTCCACTTATTTTTATTTTTGATTTATTTTTGATTTATTTTGTCAATTTAAAAAAAAATACGCATCGTACTGTGCTGTTTGTGTTTGCTTGAGTGCATTCGCGCGCTCTCGCTTTCTCCACTTTACAATTTTTTTGTTATTATTTATCTATTCCTGAGAGTTTATCTTATTTTTTATTTGTTTATTTAAATGAAGTCGACCAGTTGCCTGCCCTTCCTTCCATTATCCGTCACCGAGAAAAACTGAACAAAGTTCTGAGGTCGACCTTGTAAAGATAAGGATTCAAGTCTGTCTGATGTTTACTTTTGCTCCTGCGCGCACTGCCCTTCTCTCCACATTTATGTGTTTGTTTGTTTGTCTATCTAATCTTTTGGGTTTTTATTTCTAATGAGGTCGACCAGTTGTCTATTTATTATTTTTTTTACTACGCATCAAGCTGCGCTGCTTTTCTTTGCTCCTGTGTGCTCGCGCACTCTCGCCTTTTCCACTTATTTTTATTTTTGATTTATTTTTGATTTATTTTGTCAATTTTAACAAAAATACGCATCGTGCTGTGCTGTTTGTGTTTGCTTGAGTGCATTCGCGCGCTCTCGCTTTCTCCACTTTACAATTTTTTTATTATTTATCTATTCCTGAGAGTTTATCTTATTTTTTATTTGTTTATTTAAATGAAGTCGACCAGTTGCCTGCCCTTCCTTCCATTATCCGTCAGCGAGACAAACTGAACAAAGTTCTGAGGTCGACCTTGTAAAGATAAGGATTCAGGTCTGTCTGCTCTTTACCTTTGATCCTGCGCGCACTGCCCTTCTCTCCACATTTATGTGTTTGTTTGTTTGTCTATCTAATCTTTTGGGTTTTTATTTCTAATGAGGTCGACCAGTTGTCTATTTTTTATTTCTTTTACTACCCATCAAGCTGCGCTGCTTGTCTTTCCTCCTGTGTGCTCGCGCACTCTCGCCTTTTCCACTCATTTTTATTTTTGATTTATTTTTGATTTATTTTTTCAATTTTTAAAAAAATTACGCATCGTGCTGTGCTGTTTGTGTTTGCTTGAGTGCATTCGCGCGCTCTCGCTTTCTCCACTTTACAATTTTTTTGTTATTATTTATCTATTCCTGAGAGTTTATCTTATTTTTTATTTGTTTATTTAAATGAAGTCGATCAGTTGCTGCCCTTCCTTCCATTATCCGTCACCGAGACAAACTGAACAAAGTTCTGAGGTCGACCTTGTAAAGATAAGGATTCAGGTCTGTCTGCTGTTTACCTTTGCTCCTGCCCGCACTGCCCTTCTCTCCACATTTATGTGTTTGTTTGTTTGTCTATCTAATCTTTTGGGTTTTTATTTCTAATGAGGTCGACCAGTTGTCTATTTTTTATTTTTTTTACTACGCATCAAGCTGCGCATCTTGTCTTTGCTCCTGTGTGCTCGCGCACTCTCGCCTTTTCCACTTATTTTTATTTTTGATTTATTTTTGATTTATTTTGTAAATTTTTAAAAAAAAAACGCATCATGCTTTGCTGTTTGTGTTGCTTGAGTGCATTCGCGCGCTCTCGCTTTCTCCACTTTACAATTTTTTTGTTATTATTTATCTATTCCTGAGAGTTTATCTTATTTTTTATTTGTTTATTTAAATGAAGTCGACCAGTTGCCTGCCCTTCCTTCCATTATCCGACACCGAGACAAACTGAACAAAGTTCTGAGGTCGACCTTGTAAAGATAAGGATTCAGGTCTGTCTGCTGTTTACGTTTGCACCTACGCCCACTGCCCTTCTCTCCACATTTATGTGTTTGTTTGTTTGTCTATCTAATCTTTTGGGTTTTTATTTCTAATGAGGTCGACCAGTTGTCTATTTATTATTTTTTTTACTACGTATCAAGCTGCGCTGCTTGTCTTTGCTCCGGTGTGCTCGCGCACTCTCTCCTTTTCCACTTATTTTTATTTTGATTTATTTTTGATTTATTTTGTCAATTTATAAAAAAATTCGCATTGTGCTGTGCTGTTTGTGTTGCTTGAGTGCATTCGCGCGCTCTCGCTTTCTCCACTTTACAATTTTTTTGTTATTATGTATCTATTCCTGAGAGTTTATCTTATTTTTTATTTGTTTATTTAAATGAAGTCGACCAGTTGCCTGCCCTTCTTTCCATTATCCGTCACCGAGACAAACTGAACAAAGTTTTGAGGTCGACCTTGTAAAGATAAGGATTCAGGTCTGTCTGCTGTTTACCTTTGCTCCTGCGCGCACTGCCCTTCTCTCCACATTTATGTGTTTGTTTGTTTGTCTATCTAATCTTTTGGGTTTTTATTTCTAATGAGGTCGACCAGTTGTCTATTTATTATTTTTTTTACTACGCATCAAGCTGCGCTGCTTGTCTTTGCTCCTGTGTACTCGCGCACTCTCGCCTTTTCCACTTATTTTTATTTTAGATTTATTTTTGATTTATTTTGTCAATTTAAAAAAAAATACGCATCGTGCTGTGCTGTTTGTGTTTGCTTGAGTGCATTCGCTCGCTCTCGCTTTCAACACTTTACAATTTTTTTTGTTATTATTTATCTATTCCTGAGAGTTTATCTTATTTTTTATTTGTTTATTTAAATGAAGTCGACCAGTTGCCTGCCCTTCCTTCCATTATCCGTCACCGAGACAAACTGAACAAAGTTCTGAGGTCGACCTTGTAAAGATAAGGATTCAGGTCTGTCTGCTGTTTACCATTGCTCCTGCCCGCACTGCCCTTCTCTCCACATTTATGTGTTTGTTTGTTTGTCTATCTAATCTTTTGGGTTTTTTATTTCTAATGAGGTCGACCAGTTGTCTATTTATTATTTCTTTTACTACGCATCAAGCTGCGCTGCTTGTCTTTGCTCCTGTGTGCTCGCGCACTCTCTCCTTTTCCACTTATTTTTATTTTTGATTTATTTTGTCAATTTAAAAAAAAATACGCATCGTGCTGTGCTGTTTGTGTTTGCTTGAGTGCACCTATCCCCGCGCGCTCTCGCTTTCTCCACTTTACAATTTTTTTGTTATTATTTATCTATTCCTGAGAGTTTATCTTATTTTTTATTTGTTTATTTAAATGAAGTCGACCAGTTGCCTGCCCTTCCTTCCCTTATCCGTCACCGAGACAAACTGAACAAAGTTCTGAGGTCGACCTTGTAAAGATAAGGATTCAGGTCTGTCTGCTGTTTACCTTTGCTACTGCGCGCACTGCCCTTCTCTCCACATTTATGTGTTTGTTTGTTTGTCTATCTAATCTTTTGGGTTTTTATTTCTAATGAGGTCGACCAGTTGTCTATTTATTGTTTTTTTTTACTACGCATCAAGCTGCGCTGCTTGTCTTTGCTCCTGTGTGCTCGCGCACTCTCTCCTTTTCCACTTATTTTTATTTTTGATTTATTTTTGATTTATTTTGTCAATTGTAAAAAAAAATACGCATCGTGCTGTGCTGTTTGTGTTTGCTTGAGTGCATTCGCGCGCTCTCGCTTTCTCCACTTTACAATTTTTTTTGTTATTATTTATCTATTCCTGAGAGTTTATCTTATTTTTTATTTGTTTATTTAAATGAAGTCGACCAGTTGCCTGCCCTTCCTTCCATTATCCGTCACCGAGACAAACTGAACAAAGTTCTGAGGTCGACCTTGTAAAGATAAGGATTCAGGTCTGTCTGCTGTTTACCTTTGCTCCTGCGCGCACTGCCCTTCTCTCCACATTTATGTGTTTGTTTGTTTGTCTATCTAATCTTTTGGGTTTTTATTTCTAATGAGGTCGACCATTTGCCTATTTATTATTTTTTTTACTACGCATCAAGCTGCGCTGCTTGTCTTTGCTCCTGTGTGCTCGCGCACTCTCGCCTTTTCCACTTATTTTTATTTTTGATTTATTTTGTCAATTTAAAAAAAAACGCATCGTGCTGTGCTGTTTGTGTTTGCTTGAGTGCATTTGCGCGCTCTCGCTTTCTCCACTTTACAAATTTTGTTATTATTTATCTATTCCTGAGAGTTTATCTTATTTTTATTTGTTTATTTAAATGAAGTTGACCAGTTGCCTGCCCTTCCTTCCATTATCCGTCACCGAGACAAACTGAACAAAGTTCTGAGTTCGATCTAGTAAAGATAAGGATTCAGGCCTGTCTGCTGTTTACCTTTGCTCCTGCGCGCACTGCCCTTCTCTCCACATTTATGTGTTTGTTTGTTTGTCTATCTAATCTTTTGGGTTTTTATTTCTAATGAGGTCGACCAGTTGTCTATTTATTATTTTTTTTACTACGCATCAAGCTGCGCTGCTTGTCTTTGCTCCTGTGTGCTCGCGCACTCTCGTCTTTTCCACTTATTTTTATTTTTGATTTATTTTTGATTTATTTTGTCAATTTAAAAAAAAAACATACCCATCGTGCTGTGCTGTTTGTGTTTGCTTGAGTGCATTCGCGCGCTCTCGCTTTCTCCACTTTACAATTTTTTTGTTATTATTTATCTATTCCTGAGAGTTTATCTTATTTTTTATTTGTTTATTTAAATGAAGTCGACCAGTTGCCTGCCCTTCCTTCCATTATCCGTCAGCGAGACAAACTGAACAAAGTTCTGAGGTCGACCTTGTAAAGATAAGGTTTCAGGTCTGTCTGCTGTTTACCTTTGCTCCTGCGCGCACTGCCCTTCTCTCCACATTTATGTGTTTGTTTGTTTGTCTATCTAATCTTTTGGGTTTTTATTTCTAATGAGGTCGACCAGTTGTCTATTTATTATTTCTTTTACTACCCATCAAGCTGCGCTGCTTGTCTTTCCTCCTGTGTGCTCGCGCACTCTCGCCTTTTCCACTCATTTTTATTTTTGATTTATTTTTGATTTATTTTTTTCAATTTTTAAAAAAATTACGCATCGTGCTGTGCTGTTTGTGTTTGCTTGAGTGCATTCGCGCGCTCTCGCTTTCTCCACTTTACAATTTTTTTGTTATTATTTATCTATTCCTGAGAGTTTATCTTATTTTTTATTTGTTTATTTAAATGAAGTCGATCAGTTGCCTGCCCTTCCTTCCATTATCCGTCACCGAGACAAACTGAACAAAGTTCTGAGGTCGACCTTGTAAAGATAAGGATTCAGGTCTGTCTGCTGTTTACCTTTGCTCCTGCCCGCACTGCCCTTCTCTCCACATTTATGTGTTTGTTTGTTTGTCTATCTAATCTTTTGGGTTTTTATTTCTAATGAGGTCGACCAGTTGTCTATTTTTTATTTTTTTTACTACGCATCAAGCTGCGCTGCTTGTCTTTGCTCCTGTGTGCTCGCGCACTCTCTCCTTTTCCACTTATTTTTATTTTTTGAATCATATTTTATTTATTTTGTCAATTTTAAAAATAAATATGCATCGTGCTGTGCTGTTTGTGTTTGCTTGAGTGCATTCGCTTGGTCTTGCTTTCTCTACTTTACAATTTTTTTTGTTATTATTTATCTATTCCTGAGAGTTTATCTTATTTATATTTGTTTATTTAAATGAAGTCGACCAGTTGCCTGCCCTTCCTTCCATTATCCGTCACCGAGACAAACTGAACAAATTTCTGAGGTCGACCTTGTAAAGATAAGGATTCAGGTCTCTCTGCTGATTACCTTTGCTCCTGCGCGCACTGCACTTCTCTCCACATTTTTGTGTTTGTTTGTCTATCTAATCTTTTGGGTTTTTATTTCTAATGAGGTCGACCAGTTGTCTATTTATTATTTTTTTTATTACGCATCAAGCTGCACTGCTTGTCTTTGCTCCTTTGTGCTCGTGCACTCTCGACTTTTCCACTTATTTTTATTTTTCATTTACTTTTGATTTATTTTGTCAATTTAAAAAAAAATACGCATCGTGCTGTGCTGTTTGTGTTTCCTTGAGTGCATTCGCGCGCTCTCGCTTTCTCCACTTTACAATTTTTTTGTTATTATTTATCTATTCCTGAGAGTTTATCTTATTTTTTGTTTATTTAAATGAAGTCGACCAGTTGCCTGCCCTTCCTTCCATTATCCGTCACCGAGACAAACTGAACAAAGTTCTGAGGTCGACCTTGTAAAGATAAGGATTCAGGTCTGTCTGCTGTTTACCTTTGCTCCTGCGCGCACTGCCCTTCTCTCCACATTTATGTGTTTGTTTGTTTGTCTATCTAATCTTTTGGGTTTTTATTTCTAATGAGGTCGACCAGTTGTCTATTTATTATTTTTTTTACTACGCATCAAGCTGCGCTGCTTGTCTTTGCTCCTGTGTGCTCGCGCACTCTCGCCTTTTACACTTATTTTTATTTTTGATTTATTTTTGATTTATTTTGTCAATTAAAAAAAAAAACATACCCATCGTGCTGTGCTGTTTGTGTTTGCTTGAGTGCATTCGCGCGCTCTCGCTTTCTCCACTTTACAATTTTTTTGTTATTATTTATCTATTCCTGAGAGTTTAGCTTATTTTTTATTTGTTTATTTAAATGAAGTCGACCAGTTGCCTGCCCTTCCTTCCATTATCCGTCACCGAGACAAACTGAACAAAGTTCTGAGGTCGACCTTTTAAAGATAAGGATTCAGGTCTGTCTGATGTTTACCTTTGCTCCTGCGCGCACTGCCCTTCTCTCCACATTTATGTGTTTGTTTGTTTGTCTATCTAATCTTTCGGTTTTTATTTCTAATGAGGTCGACCAGTTGTCTATTTATTATTTTTTTTACTACGCATCAAGCTGCGCTGCTTGTCTTTGCTCCTGTGTGCTCGCGCACTCTCGCCTTTTCCACTTATTTTTATTTTTGATTTATTTTGTCAATTTAAAAAAAAACGCATCGTGCTGTGCTGTTTGTGTTTGCTTGAGTGCATTCGCGCGCTCTCACTTTCTCCACTTTACAAATTTTGTTATTATTTATCTATTCCAGAGAGTTTATCTTATTTTTATTGTTTATTTAAATGAAGTCGACCAGTTGCCTGCCCTTCCTTCCATTATCCGTCACCGACACAAACTGAACAAAGTACTGAGGTCGACCTTGTATAGATAAGGATTCAGGTCTGTCTGCTGTTTACCTTTGCTCCTGCGCGCACTGCCCTTCTCTCCACATTTATGTGTTTGTTTGTTTGTCTATCTAATCTTTTGGGTTTTTATTTCTAATGAGGTCGACCAGTTGTCTATTTATTATTTTTTTTACTACGCATCAAGCTGCGCTGCTTCTCGTTGCTCTTGTGTGCTCGCGCACTCTCGCCTTTTCAACTTATTTTTATTTTTGATTTATTTTTGATTTATTTTGTCAATTTAAAAAAAATACGCATCGTGCTGTGCTGTTTGTGTTTGCTTGAGTGCATTCGCGCGCTCTCGCTTTCTCTACTTTACAATTTTTTTGTTATTATTTATCTATTCCTGAGAGTTTATCTTATTTTTTATTTGTTTATTTAAATGAAGTCGACCAGTTGCCTGCCCTTCCTTCCATTCTCCGTCACCGAGACAAACTGAACAAAGTTCTGAGGTCGACCTTGTAAAGATAAGGATTCAGGTCTGTCTGCTGTTTACCTTTGCTCCTGCGCGCACTGCCCTTCTCTCCACATTTATGTGTTTGTTTGTTTGTCTATCTAATCTTTTGGGTTTTTATTTCTAATGAGGTCGACCAGTTGTCTATTTATTATATTTTTTACTACGCATCAAGCTGCGCTGCTTGTCTTTGCTCCTGTGTGCTCGCGCACTCTCGCCTTTTCCACTTATTTTTATTTTTGATTTATTTTTGATTTATTTTGTCAATTTAAAAAAAATACGCATCGTGCTGTGCTGTTTGTGTTTGCTTGAGTGCATTAGCGCGCTCTCGCTTTCTCCACTTTACAATTTTTTTGTTATTATTTATCTATTCCTGAGAGTTTATCTTATTTTTTATTTGTTTATTTAAATGAAGTCGACCAGTTGCCTGCCCTTCCTTCCATTACCGTCACCGAGACAAACTGAACAAAGTTCTGAGGTCGACCTTGTAAAGATAAGGATTCAGGTCTGTCTGCTGTTTACCTTTGCTCCTGCGCGCACTGCCCTTCTCTCCACATTTATGTGTTTGTTAGTTTGTCTATCTAATCTTTTGGGTTTTTATTTCTAATGAGGTCGACCAGTTGTCTATTTATTATTTTTTTTTACTACGCATCAAGCTGCGCTGCTTGTCTTTGCTCCTGTGTGCAAGCGCACTCTCGCCTTTTCCACTTATTTTTATTTTTGATTTATTTTGTCAATTTAAAAAAAAACGCATCGTGCTGTGCTGTTTGTGTTTGCTTGAGTGCATTCACACGCTCTCGCTTTCTCTACTTTACAATTTTTTTGTTATTATTTATCTATTCCTGAGAGTTTATCTTGTTTTTTATTGTTTATTTAAATGAAGTCGACCAGTTGCCTGCCCTTCCTTCCATTATCCGTCATCGAGACAAACTGAACAAAGTTCTGAGGTCGACCTTGTAAAGATAAGGATTCAGGTCTGTCTGCTGTTTACCTTTGCTCCTGCGCGCACTGCCCTTCTCTCCACATTTATGTGTTTGTTTGTGTGTCTATCTAATCTTTTGGGTTTTTATTTCTAATGAGGTCGACCAGTTGTCTATTTATTACTTTTTTTACTACGCATCAAGCTGCGCTGCTTGTCTTTGCTCCTGTGTGCTCGCGCACTCTGGCCTTTTCCACTTATTTTTATTTTTGATTTATTTTTGATTTATTTTGTCAATTTAAAAAAAAAATACGCATCTTGCTGTGCTGTTTGTGTTTGCTTGAGTGCATTCGCGCGCTCTCTCTTTCTCCACTTTACAATTTTTTGTTATTCTTTATCTATTCCTGAGAGTTTATCTTATTTTTTATTTGTTTATTTAAATGAAGTCGACCAGTTGCCTGCCCTTCCTTCCATTATCCGTCACCGAGACAAACTGAACAAATTTCTGAGGTCGACCTTGTAAAGATAAGGATTCAGGTCTGTCTGCTGTTTACCTTTGCTCCTACGCGCACTGCCCTTCTCTCCACATTTATGTGTTTGTTTGTTTGTCTATCTAATCTTTTGGGTTTTTATTTCTAATGAGGTCGACCAGTTGTCTATTTATTATTTTTTTTACTACGCATCAAGCTGCGCTGCTTGTCTTTGCTCCTGTGTGCTCGCGCACTCTCGCCTTTTCCACTTATTTTTATTTTTGATTTATTTTTGATTTATTTTGTCAATTTAAAAAAATACGCATCGTGCTGTGCTGTTTGTGTTTGCTTGAGTGCATTAGCGCGCTCTCGCTTTCTCCACTTTACAATTTTTTTGTTATTATTTATCTATTCCTGAGAGTTTATCTTATTTTTTATTTGTTTATTTAAATGAAGTCGACCAGTTGCCTGCCCTTCCTTCCATTACCGTCACCGAGACAAACTGAACAAAGTTCTGAGGTCGACCTTGTAAAGATAAGGATTCAGGTCTGTCTGCTGTTTACCTTTGCTCCTGCGCGCACTGCCCTTCTCTCCACATTTATGTGTTTGTTAGTTTGTCTATCTAATCTTTTGGGTTTTATTTCTAATGAGGTCGACCAGTTGTCTATTTATTATTTTTTTTACTACGCATCAAGCTGCGCTGCTTGTCTTTGCTCCTGTGTGCAAGCGCACTCTCGCCTTTTCCACTTATTTTTATTTTTGATTTATTTTGTCAATTTAAAAAAAAACGCATCGTGCTGTGCTGTTTGTGTTTGCTTGAGTGCATTCGCGCGCTCTCGCTTTCTCTACTTTACAATTTTTTTGTTATTATTTATCTATTCCTGAGAGTTTATCTTGTTTTTTATTTGTTTATTTAAATGAAGTCGACCAGTTGCCTGCCCTTCCTTCCATTATCCGTCACCGAGACAAACTGAACAAAGTTCTGAGGTCGACCTTGTAAAGATAAGGATTCAGGTCTGTCTGCTGTTTACCTTTGCTCCTGCGCGCACTGCCCCTTCTCTCCACATTTATGTGTTTGTTTGTGTGTCTATCTAATCTTTTGGGTTTTTATTTCTAATGAGGTCGACCAGTTGTCTATTTATTATTTTTTTTACTACGCATCAAGCTGCGCTGCTTGTCTTTGCTCCTGTGTGCTCGCGCACTCTGGCCTTTTCCACTTATTTTTATTTTTGATTTATTTTTGATTTATTTTGTCAATTTAAAAAAAAAATACGCATCTTGCTGTGCTGTTTGTGTTTGCTTGAGTGCATTCGCGCGCTCTCTCTTTCTCCACTTTACAATTTTTTGTTATTCTTTATCTATTCCTGAGAGTTTATCTTATTTTTTATTTGTTTATTTAAATGAAGTCGACCAGTTGCCTGCCCTTCCTTCCATTATCCGTCACCGAGACAAACTGAACAAAGTTCTGAGGTCGACCTTGTAAAGATAAGGATTCAGGTCTGTCTGCTGTTTACCTTTGCTCCTGCGCGCACTGCCCTTCTCTCCACATTTATGTGTTTGTTTGTTTGTCTATCTAATCTTTTGGGTTTTTATTTCTAATGAGGTCGACCAGTTGTCTATTTATTATTTTTTTTACTACGCATCAAGCTGCGCTGCTTGTCTTTGCTCCTGTGTGCTCGCGCACTCTCGCCTTTTCCACTTATTTTTATTTTTGATTTATTTTTGATTTATTTTGTCAATTTAAAAAAAAATACGCATCGTGCTGTGCTGTTTGTGTTTGCTTGAGTGCATTAGCGCGCTCTCGCTTTCTCCACTTTACAATTTTTTTGTTATTATTTATCTATTCCTGAGAGTTTATCTTATTTTTTATTTGTTTATTTAAATGAAGTCGACCAGTTGCCTGCCCTTCCTTCCATTACCGTCACCGAGACAAACTTGAAACAAAGTTCTGAGGTCGACCTTGTAAAGATAAAGATTCAGGTCTGTCTGCTGTTTACCTTTGCTCCTGCGCGCACTGCCCTTCTCTCCACATTTATGTGTTTGTTAGTTTGTCTATCTAATCTTTTGGGTTTTTATTTCTAATGAGGTCGACCAGTTGTCTATTTATTATTTTTTTTACTACGCATCAAGCTGCGCTGCTTGTCTTTGCTCCTGTGTGCAAGCGCACTCTAGCCTTTTCCACTTATTTTTATTTTTGATTTATTTTGTCAATTTAAAAAAAAAACGCATCGTGCTGTGCTGTTTGTGTTTGCTTGAGTGCATTCGCGCGCTCTCGCTTTCTCCACTTTACAAATTTTGTTATTATTTATCTATTCCTGAGATTTTATCTTATTTTTATTTGTTTATTTAAATGAAGTCGACCAGTTGCCTGCCCTTCCTTCCATTATCCGTCACCGAGACAAACTGAACATAGTTCTGAGGTCGATCTAGTAAAGATAAGGATTCAGGCCTGTCTGCTGTTTACCTTTGCTCCTGCGCGCACTGCCCTTCTCTCCACATTTATGTGTTTGTTTGTTTGTCTATCTAATCTTTTGGGTTTTTATTTCTAATGAGGTCGACCAGTTGTCTATTTATTATTTTTTTTACTACGCATCAAGCTGCGCTGCTTGTCTTTGCTCCTGTGTGCTCGCGCACTCTCGCCTTTTCCACTTATTTTTATTTTTGATTCATTTTTGATTTATTTTGTCAATTTAAAAAAAAATACGCATCGTGCTGTGCTGTTTGTGTTTGCTTGAGTGCATTCGCGCGCTCTCGCTTTCTCCACTTTACAATTTTTTTGTTATTATTTATCTATTCCTGAGAGTTTATCTTATTTTTTATTTGTTTATTTAAATGAAGTCGACGAGTTGCCTGCCCTTCCTTCCATTATCCGTCACCGAGACAAACTGAACAAAGTTCTGAGGTCGCCCTTGTAAAGATAAGGATTCAGGTCTGTCTGCTGTTTACCTTTGCTCCTGCGCACTGCCCTTATCTCCACATTTATGTGTTTGTTTGTATGACTATCTAATCTTTTGGGTTTTTATTTCTAATGAGGTCGACCAGTTGTCTATTTATTATTTTTTTTTACTACGCATCAAGCTGCGCTGCTTGTCTTTGCTCCTGTGTGCTCGCGCACTCTCTCCTTTTCCACTTATTTTTATTTTTGATTTATTTTGTCAATTTAAAAAAAAATACGCATCGTGCTGTGCTGTTTGTGTTTGCTTGAGTGCATTCGCGCGCTCTCGCTTTCTCCACTTTACAATTTTTTTGTTATTATTTATCTATTCCTGAGAGTTTATCTTATTTTTTGTTTATTTAAATGAATTCGACCAGTTGCCTGCCCTTCCTTCCATTATCCGTCACCGAGACAAACTGAACAAAGTTCTGAGGTCGACCTTGTAAAGATAAGGATTCAGGTCTGTCTGCTGTTTACCTTTGCTCCTGCGCGCACTGCCCTTCTCTCCACATTTATGTGTTTGTTTGTTTGTCTATCTAATCTTTTGGTTTTTATTTCTAATGAGGTCGACCAGTTGTCTATTTATTATTTTTTTTACTACGCATCAAGCTGCGCTGCTTGTCTTTGCTCCTGTGTGCTCGCGCACTGTCGCCTTTTTACACTTATTTTTATTTTTGATTTATTTTTGATTATTTGTAAATTAAAAAAAAAAAACATACCCATCGTGCTGTGCTGTTTGTGTTTGCTTGAGTGCATTCGCGCGCTCTCGCTTTCTCCACTTTACAATTTTTTTGTTATTATTTATCTATTCCTGAGAATTTAGCTTATTTTTTATTTGTTTATTTAAATGAAGTCGACCAGTTGCCTGCCCTTCCTTCCATTATCCGTCACCGAGACAAACTGAACAAAGTTCTGAGGTCGACCTTGTAAAGATAAGGATTCAGGTCTGTCTGATGTTTACCTTTGCTCCTGCGCGCACTGCCCTTCTCTCCACATTTATGTGTTTGTTTGTTTGTCTATCTAATCTTTCGGTTTTTATTTCTAATGAGGTCGACCAGTTGTCTATTTATTATTTTTTTTACTACGCATCAAGCTGCGCTGCTTGTCTTTGCTCCTGTGTGCTCGCGCACTCTCGCCTTTTCCACTTATTTTTATTTTTGATTTATTTTGTCAATTTAAAAAAAAACGCATCGTGCTGTGCTGTTTGTGTTTGCTTGAGTGCATTCGCGCGCTCTCACTTTCTCCACTTTACAAATTTTGTTATTATTTATCTATTCCTGAGAGTTTATCTTATTTTTATGTGTTTATTTAAATGAAGTCGACCAGTTGCCTGCCCTTCCTTCCATTATCCGTCACCGACACAAACTGAACAAAGTACTGAGGTCGACCTTGTATAGATAAGGATTCAGGTCTGTCTGCTGTTTACCTTTGCTCCTGCGCGCACTGCCCTTCTCTCCACATTTATGTGTTTGTTTGTTTGTCTATCTAATCTTTTGGGTTTTTATTTCTAATGAGGTCGACCAGTTGTCTATTTATTATTTTTTTTACTACGCATCAAGCTGCGCAGCTTCTCGTTGCTCCTGTGTGCTCGCGCACTCGCGCCTTTTCAACTTATTTTTATTTTTGATTTATTTTTGATTTATTTTGTCAATTTAAAAAAATACGCATCGTGCTGTGCTGTTTGTGTTTGCTTGAGTGCATTCGCGCGCTCTCGCTTTCTCTACTTTACAATTTTTTTGTTATTATTTATCTATTCCTGAGAGTTTATCTTATTTTTTATGTGTTTATTTAAATGAAGTCGACCAGTTGCCTGCCCTTCCTTCCATTATCCGTCACCGAGACAAACTGAACAAAGTTCTGAGGTCGACCTTGTAAAGATAAGGATTCAGGTCTGTCTGCTGTTTACCTTTGCTCCTGCGCGCACTGCCCTTCTCTCCACATTTATGTGTTTGTTTCTGTGTCTATCTAATCTTTTTGGTTTTTATTTCTAATGAGGTCGACCAGTTGTCTATTTATTATTTTTTTTACTACGCATCAAGCTGCGCTGCTTGTCTTTGCTCCTGTGTGCTCGCGCACTCTCGCCTTTTCCACTTATTTTTATTTTTGATTTATTTTTGATTTATTTTGTCAATTTAAAAAAAAATACGCATCTTGCTGTGCTGTTTGTGTTTGCTTGAGTGCATTCGCGCGCTCTCTCTTTCTCCACTTTACAATTTTTTGTTATTCTTTATCTATTCCTGAGAGTTTATCTTATTTTTTATTTGTTTATTTAAATGAAGTCGACCAGTTGCCTGCCCTTCCTTCCATTATCCGTCACCGAGACAAACTGAACAAAGTTCTGAGGTCGACCTTGTAAAGATAAGGATTCAGGTCTGTCTGCTGTTTACCTTTGCTCCTGCGCGCACTGCCCTTCTCTCCACATTTATGTGTTTGTTTGTTTGTCTATCTAATCTTTTGGGTTTTTATTTCTAATGAGGTCGACCAGTTGTCTATTTATTATTTTTTTTACTACGCATCAAGCTGCGCTGCTTGTCTTTGCTCCTGTGTGCTCGCGCACTCTCGCCTTTTCCACTTATTTTTATTTTTGGTTTATTTTTTATTTATTTTGTCAATTTAAAAAAAAATACGCATCGTGCTGTGCTGTTTGTGTTTGCTTGAGTGCATTCGCGCGCTCTCGCTTTCTCCACTTTACAATTTTTTGTTATTATTTATCTATTCCTGAGAGTTTATCTTATTTTTTATTTGTTTACTTAAATGAAGTCGACCAGTTGCCTGCCCTTCCTTCCCTTATCCGTCACCGAGACAAACTGAACAAAGTTCTGAGGTCGACCTTGTAAAGATAAGGATTCAGGTCTGTCTGCTGTTTACCTTTGCTCCTGCGCGCACTGCCCTTCTCTCCACATTTATGTGTTTGTTTGTTTGTCTATCTAATCTTTTGGGTTTTTATTTCTAATGAGGTCGACCAGTTGTCTATTTATTATTTTTTTTATTACGCATCAAGCTGCGCTGCTTGTCTTTGCTCCTGTGTGCTCGCGCACTCTCTCCTTTTCCACTTATTTTTATTTTTGATTTATTTTTGATTTATTTTGTCAATTTTAAAAAAAATACGCATCGTGCTGTGCTGTTTGTGTTTGCTTGAGTGCATTTGCGCGCTCTCGCTTTCTCCACTTTACAATTTTTTGTTATTATTTATCTATTCCTGAGAGTTTATCTTATTTTTTATTTGTTTATTTAAATGAAGTCGACCAGTTGCCTGCCCTTCCTTCCATTATCCGTCACCGAGACAAACTGAACAAAGTTCTGAGGTCGACCTTGTAAAGATAAGGATTCAGGTCTGTCTGCTGTTTACCTTTGCTCCTGCGCGCACTGCCCTTCTCTCCACATTTATGTGTTTGTTTGTTTGTCTATCTAATCTTTTGGGTTTTTATTTCTAATGAGGTCGACCAGTTGTCTATTTATTATTTTTTTACTACGCATCAAGCTGCGCTGCTTGTCTTTGTTCCTGTGTGCTCGCGCACTCTCGCCTTTTCCACTTATTTTTATTTTTGATTTATTTTTGATTTATTTTGTCAATTTAAAAAAAAAAACATACGCATCGTGCTGTGCTGTTTGTGTTTGCTTGAGTGCATTCGCGCGCTCTCGCTTTCTCCACTTTACAATTTTTTTGTTATTATTTATCTATTCCTGAGAGTTTATCTTATTTTTTATTTGTTTATTTAAATGAAGTCGACCAGTTGCCTGCCCTTCCTTCCATTATCAGTCACCGAGACAAACTGAACAAAGTTCTGAGGTCGACCTTGTAAAGATAAGGATTCAGGTCTGTCTGCTGTTTACCTTTGCTCCTGCGCGCACTGCCTTTCTCTCCTCATTTATGTGTTTGTTTGTTTGTCTATCTAATCTTTTGGGTTTTTATTTCTAATGAGGTCGACCAGTTGTGTATTTATTATTTTTTTTACTACGCATCAAGCTGCGCTGCTTGTCTTTGCTCCTGTGTGCTCGCGCACTCTCGCCTTTTACACTTATTTTTATTTTTGATTTATTTTTGATTTATTTTGTCAATTTAAAAAAATACGCATCGTGCTGTGCTGTTTGTGTTTGCTTGAGTGCATTCGCGCGCTCTCGCTTTCTCCACTTTACAATCTTTTTGTTATTATTTATCTATTCCTGAGAGTTTATCTTATTTTTTATTTGTTTATTTAAATGAAGTCGACCAGTTGCCTGCCCTTCCTTCCATTATCCGTCACCGAGACAAACTGAACAAAGTTCTGAGGTCGACCTTGTAAAGATAAGGATTCAGGTCTGTCTGCTGTTTACCTTTGCTCCTGCGCGCACTGCCCTTCTCTCCACATTTATGTGTTTGTTAGTTTGTCTATCTAATCTTTTGGGTTTTTATTTCTAATGAGGTCGACCAGTTGTCTATTTATTATTTTTTTTACTACGCATCAAGCTGCGCTGCTTGTCTTTGCTCCTGTGTGCAAGCGCACTCTCGCCTTTTCCACTTATTTTTATTTTTGATTTATTTTGTCAATTTAAAAAAAAACGCATCGTGCTGTGCTGTTTGTGTTTGCTTGAGTGCATTCGCGCGCTCTCGCTTTCTCCACTTTACAAATTTTGTTATTATTTATCTATTCCTGAGAGTTTATCTTATTTTTATTTGTTTATTTAAATGAAGTCGACCAGTTGCCTGCCCTTCCTTCCATTATCCGTCACCGAGACAAACTGAACAATGTTCTGAGGTCGATCTAGTAAAGATAAGGATTCAGGCCTGCCTGCTGTTTACCTTTGCTCCTGCGCGCACTGCCCTTCTCTCCACATTTATGTGTTTGTTTGTTTGTCTATCTAATCTTTTGGGTTTTTATTTCTGATGAGTTCGACCAGTTGTCTATTTATTATTTTTTTTTACTACGCATCAAGCTGCGCTGCTTCTCGTTGCTCCTGTGTGCTCGCGCACTCTCGCCTTTTCAACTTATTTTTATTTTTGATTTATTTTTGATTTATTTTGTCAATTTAAAAAAATACGCATCGTGCTGTGCTGTTTGTGTTTGCTTGAGTGCATTCGCGCGCTCTCGCTTTCTCTACTTTACAATTTTTTTGTTATTATTTATCTATTCCTGAGAGTTTATCTTATTTTTATTTGTTTATTTAAATGAAGTCGACCAGTTGCCTGCCCTTCCTTCCATTATCCGTCACCGAGACAAACTGAACAAAGTTCTGAGGTCGACCTTGTAAAGATAAGGATTCAGGTCTGTCTGCTGTTTACCTTTGCTCCTGCGCGCACTGCCCTTCTCTCCACATTTATGTGTTTGTTTG
>NW_025958264.1:0-34632 GCF_023159225.1 Perognathus longimembris pacificus | reverse complement strand
AAAAGGCGAGAGTGCGCGAGCACACAGTAGCAAAGACAAGCAGCGCAGCTTGATGCATAGTAAAAAAAATAATAAATAGACAACTGGTCGACCTCATTAGAAATAAAAACCCAAAAGATTAGATAGACAAACAAACAAACACATAAATGAGGAGAGAAGGGCAGTGCGCGCAGGAGCAAAGGTAAACAGAAGACAGAATTGAATCCTTATGTTTACAAGGTCGACCTCAGAACTTTGTTCAGTTTGTCTCGGTGACGGATAATGGAAGGAAGGGCAGGCAACTGGTCGACTTCATTTAAATAAACAAATAAAAATAAGATAAACTCTCAGGAATAGATAAATAATAAAAAAAAATTGTAAAGTGGAGAAAGTGAGAGCGCGCGAATGCACTCAAGCAAACACAAACAGCACAGCACGATGCGTATTTTTTTTAAATTGACAAAATAAATCAAAAATAAAAATAAGTGGAAAAGGCGAGAGTGCGCGAGCACACAGGAGCAAAGACAAGCAGCGCAGCTTGATGCGTAGTAAAAAAAATAATAAATAGACAACTAGTCGACCTCATTAGAAATAAAAACCCAAAAGATTAGATAGACAAACAAACAAACACATAAATGTGGAGAGAAGGGTATGCGCGCAGGAGCAAAGGTAAACAGCAGACAGACCTGAATACTTATCTTTACAAGGTCGACCTCAGAACTTTGTTCAGTTTGTCTCGGTGACGGATAATGGAAGGAAGGGCAGGCAACTGGTCGACTTCTTTTAAATAAACAAAAAAAAATAAGATAAACTCTCAGGAATAGATAAATAATAACAAAAAATAGTAAAGTGGAGAAAGCGAGAGCGCGCGATTGCACTCAAGCAAACACAAACAGCACAGCACGATGCGTTTTTTTTTAAATTGACAAAATAAATCAAAAATAAATCAAAAATAAAAATAAGTGGAAAAGACGAGAGTGCGCGAGCACACAGGAGCAAAGACAAGCAGCGCAGCTTGATGCGTAGTAAAAAAAATAATAAATAGACACCTGGTCGACCTCATTAGAAATAAAAACCCAAAAGATTAGATAGACAAACAAACACATAAATGTGGAGAGAAGGGCAGTGCGCGCAAGGGCAAAGGTAAACAGCAGACAGACCTGAATCCTTATCTTTACAAGGTCGACCTCAGAACTTTGTTCAGTTTGTCTCGGTGACGGATAATGGAAGGAAGGGCAGGCAACTGGTCGACATCATTTAAATAAACAAATAAAAAATAAGATAAACTCTCAGGAATAGATAAATAATAACAAAAAAATTGTAAAGTGGAGAAAGCGAGAGCGCGCGAGTGCACTCAAGCAAACACAAACGGCACAGCACGATGATTTTTTTTTTAAATTGACAAAATAAATCAAAAATAAATCAAAAAATAAAAATAAGTGGAAAAGGCGAGAGTGCGCGAGCACACAGTAGCAAAGACAAGCAGCGCAGCTTGATGCATAGTAAAAAAAAATAATAAATAGACAACTGGTCGACCTCATTAGAAATAAAAACCCAAAAGATTAGATAGACAAACAAACAAACACATAAATGAGGAGAGAAGGGCAGTGCGCGCAGGGAGCAAAGGTAAACAGAAGACAGAATTGAATCCTTATGTTTACAAGGTCGACCTCAGAACTTTGTTCAGTTTGTCTCGGTGACGGATAATGGAAGGAAGGGCAGGCAACTGGTCGACTTCATTTAAATAAACCAATAAAAAATAGGAATAAACTCTCAGGAATAGATAAATAATAACAAAAAAATTGTAAAGTGGAGAAAGCGAGAGCGCGCGAATGCACTCAAGCAACACAAACAGCATAGCACGATGCGTATTTTTTTTAAATTGACAAAATAAAAGAAAAATAAATCAAAAATAAAAATAAGTGGAAAAGGCGAGAGTGCGCGAGCACACAGGAGCAAAGACAAGCAGCGCAGCTTGATGCGTAGTAAAAAAAATAATAAATAGACAACTGGTCGACCTCATTAGAAATAAAAACCCAAAAGATTAGATAGACAAACAAACAAACACATAAATGTGGAGAGAAGGGCAGTGAGCGCAGGAGCGAAGGTAAACAGCAGACAGACCTGAATCCTTATCTTTACAAGGTCGACCTCAGAACTTTGTTCAGTTTGTCTCGGTGACGGATAATGGAAGGATGGGCAGGCAACTGGTCGACTTCATTTAAATAAACAAATAAAAAATAAGATAAACTCTCAGGAATAGATAAATAATAACAAAAAAATTGTAAAGTGGAGAAAGCTAGAGCGCGCGAATGCACTCAAGCAAACACAAACAGCACAGCACGATGCGTATTTTTTTAAATTGACAAAATAAATCAAAAATAAATCAAAAATAAAAATAAGTGGAAAAGGCGAGAGTGCGCGAGCACACAGGAGCAAAGACAAGCAGCGCAGCTTGATGCGTAGTAAAAAAATAATAAATAGACAACTGGTCGACCTCATTAGAAATAAAAACCCAAAAGATTAGATAGACAAACAAACAAACACATAAATGTGGAGAGAAGGGCAGTGCGCGCAGGAGCAAAGGTAAACAGCAGACAGACCTGAATCCTTATCTTTACAAGGTCGACCTCAGAACTTTGTTCAGTATGTCTCAGTGACGGATAATGGAAGGAAGGGCAGGCAACTGGTCGACTTCATTTAAATAAATGAATAAAAAATAAGATAAACTCTCAGGAATAGATAAATAATAACAAAAAAATTGTAAAGTGGAGAAAGCGAGAGCGCGCGAATGCAATCAAGCAAACACAAACAGCAAAGCACGATGCGTATTTTTTTTTAAAATTGACAAAATAAATCAAAAATAAAAATAAGTGGAAAAGGCGAGAGTGCGCGAGCACACAGGAGCAAAGACAACAGCGCAGCTTGATGCGTATTAAAAAAAATAATAAATAGACAACTGGTCGACCTCATTAGAAATAAAAACCCAAAAGATTAGATAGACAAACAAACAAACACATAAATGTGGAGAGAAGGGCAGTGCGCGCAGGAGCAAATGTAAACAGCAGACAGACCTGAATCCTTATCTTTACAAGGTCGACCTCAGAACTTTGTTCAGTTTGTCTCGGTGACGGATAATGGAAGGAAGGGCAGGCAACTGGTCGACTTCATTTAAATAAACAAATAAAAAATAAGATAAACTCTCAGGAATAGATAAATAATAACAAAAAAATTGTAAGTGGAGAAAGCGAGAGCGCGCGAATGCACTCGAGCAAACACAAACAGCAAAGCACGATGCGTATTTTTTTTTTTAAATTGACAAAATAAATCAAAAATAAATCAAAAATAAAAATAAGTGGAGGGCTGGGGATATAGCCTAGTGGCAAGAGTGCCTGCCTCGGATACACGAGGCCCTAGGTTCGATTCCCCAGCACCACATATAGAGAAAACGGCCAGAAGTGGCACTGTGGCTCAAATGGCAGAGTGCTAGCCTTGAGCGGGAAGAAGCCAGGGACAGTGCTCAGGCCCTGAGTCCAAGGCCCAGGTCTGGCAAAAAAAAAAAAAATAAGTGGAAAAGGCGAGAGTGCGCGAGCACACAGGAGCAAAGACAAGCAGCGCAGCTTGATGCGTAGTAAAAAAAATAATAAATAGACAACTGGTCGACCTCATTAGAAATAAAAACCAAAAGATTAGATAGACAAACAAACAAACACATAAATGTGGAGAGAAGGGCAGTGCGCGCAGGAACAAAGGTAAACAGCAGACAGACCTGAATCCTTACCTTTACAAGGTCGACCTCAGAACTTTGTTCAGTTTGTCTCGGTGACGGATAATGGAAGGAAGGGGCAGGCAACTGGTCGACTTCATTTAAATAAACAAATAAAAAATAAGGTAAACTCTCAGGAATAGATAAATAATAACAAAACAATTTTAAAGTGGAGAAAGCGAGAGCGCGCGAATGCACTCAAGCAAACACAAACAGCACAGCACGATGCGTATTTTTTTTTAAATGGACAAAATAAATCAAAAATAAATCAAAAATAAAAATAAGTGGAAAAGGCGAGAGTGCGCGAGCACACAGGAGCAAAGACAAGCAGCGCAGCTTAATGCGTAGTAAAAAAAATAATAAATAGACAACTGGCCGACCTCATTAGAAATAAAAACCCAAAAGATTAGATAAGCAAACAAACAAACACATAAATGTGGAGAGAAGGGCAGTTTTGGCAGGAGCAAAGGTAAACAGCAGACAGACCTGAATCCTTATCTTTACAAGGTCGACCTCAGAACTTTGTTCGGTTTGTCTCGGTGACGGATAATGGAAGGAAGGGCAGGCAACTGGTCGACTTCATTTAAATAAACAAATAAAAAATAAGATAAACTCTCAGGAATAGATAAATAATAACAAAGAAATTGTAAAGTCGAGAAAGCTAGAGCGCGCGAATGCACTCAAGGAAACACAAACAGCACAGCACGATGCGTATTTTTTTTAATTGACAAAATAAATCAAAAATAAATAAAAAATAAAAATAAGTGGAAAAGGCGAGAGTGCGCGAGCACACAGGAGCAAAGACAAGCAGCGCAGCTTGATGCATAGTAAAAAAAATAATAAATAGACAACTGGTCGACCTCATTAGAAATAAAAACCCAAAAGATTAGATAGACAAACAAACAAACACATAAATGTGGAGAGAAGGACAGTGCGGGCAGGAGCAAAGGTAAACAGCAGACAGACCTGAATCCTTATCTTTACAAGGTCGACCTCAGAACTTTGTTCAGTTTGTCTCGGTGACGGATAATGGAAGGAAGGGCAGGGAACTGGTCGACTTCATTTAAATAAACAAATAAAAAATAAGATAAACTCTCAGGAATAGATAAATAATAACAAAAAAATTGTAAAGTGGAGAAAGCTAGAGCGCGCGAATGCACTCAAGCAAACACAAACAGCACAGCACGATGCGTATTTTTTTAAATTGACAAAATAAATCAAAAATAAATCAAAAATAAAAATAAGTGGAAAAGGCGAGAGTGCGCGAGCACACAGGAGCAAAGACAAGCAGCGCAGCTTGATGCGTAGTAAAAAAATAATAAATAGACAACTGGTCGACCTCATTAGAAATAAAAACCCAAAAGATTAGATAGACAAACAAACAAACACATAAATGTGGAGAGAAGGGCAGTGCGCGCAGGAGCAAATGTAAACAGCAGACAGACCTGAATCCTTATCTTTACAAGGTCGACCTCAGAACTTTGTTCAGTTTGTCTCGGTGACGGATAATGGAAGGAAGGGCAGGCAACTGGTCGACTTCATTTAAATAAACAAATAAAAAATAAGATAAACTCTCAGGAATAGATAAATAATAACAAAAAAATTGTAAAGTGGAGAAAGCGAGAGCGCGCGAATGCACTCGAGCAAACACAAACAGCAAAGCACGATGCGTATTTTTTTTTAAAATTGACAAAATAAATCAAAAATAAATCAAACATAAAAATAAGTGGAGGGGCTGGGATATAGCCTAGTGGCAAGAGTGCCTGCCTCGGATACACGAGGCCCTAGGTTCGATTCCCCAGCACCACATATAGAGAAAACGGCCAGAAGTGGCACTGTGGCTCAAGTGGCAGAGTGCTAGCCTTGAGCGGGAAGAAGCCAGGGACAGTGCTCAGGCCCTGAGTCCAAGGCCCAGGTCTGGCAAAAAAAAAAAAAATAAGTGGAAAAGGCGAGAGTGCGGGAGCACACAGGAGCAAAGACAAGCAGCGCAGCTTGATGCGTAGTAAAAAAAATAATAAATAGACAACTGGTCGACCTCATTAGAAATAAAAACCCAAAAGATTAGATAGACAAACAAACAAACACATAAATGTGGAGAGAAGGGCAGTGCGCGCAGGAACAAAGGTAAACAGCAGACAGACCTGAATCCTTACCTTTACAAGGTCGACCTCAGAACTTTGTTCAGTTTGTCTCGGTGACGGATAATGGAAGGAAGGGCAGGCAACTGGTCGACTTCATTTAAATAAACAAATAAAAAATAAGATAAACTCTCAGGAATAGATAAATAATAACAAAACAATTTTAAAGTGGAGAAAGCGAGAGCGCGCGAATGCACTCAAGCAAACACAAACAGCACAGCACGATGCGTATTTTTTTTAAAATGGACAAAATAAATCAAAAATAAAATAAGTGGAAAAGGCGAGAGTGCGCGAGCACACAGGAGCAAAGGCAAGCAGCGCAGCTTGATGCGTAGTAAAAAAAATAATAAATAGACAAATGGTCGACCTCATTAGAAATAAAAACCCAAAAGATTAGATAGACAAACAAACAAACACATAAATGTGGAGAGAAGGACAGTGCGCGCAGGAGCAAAGGTAAACAGCAGACAGACCTGAATCCTTATCTTTACAAGGTCGACCTCAGAACTTTGTTCAGTTTGTCTCGGTGACGGATAATGGAAAGAAGGGCAGGCAACTGGTCTACTTCATTTAAATAAACAAATAAAAAATAAGATAAACTCTCAGGAATAGATAAATAATAACAAAGAAATTGTAAAGTGGAGAGAGCAAGAGCGCGCGAATGCACTCAAGCAAACACAAACAGCACAGCACGATGCGTATTTTTTTTTAAATGGACAAAATAAATCAAAAATAAATCAAAAATAAAAATAAGTGGAAAAGGCAAGAGTGCGCGAGCACACAGGAGCAAAGACAAGAAGCGCAGCTTGATGCGTAGTAAAAAAAATAATAAATAGACAACTGGTCGACCTCATTAGAAATAAAAACCCAAAAGATTAGATAGACAAACAAACAAACACATAAATGTGGAGAGAAGGGCAGTGCGGGCAGGAGCAAAGGAAAACAGCAGACAGACCTGAATCCTTATCTTTACAAGGTCGACCTCAGAACTTTGTTCAGTTTGTCTCGGTGACGGATAATGGAAGGAAGGGCAGGCAACTGGTCGACTTCTTTTAAATAAGAAATAAAAAATAAGATAAACTCTCAGGAATAGATAAATAATAACAAAAAAATTGTAAAGTGGAGAAAGCGAGAGCGCGCGAATGCACTCAAGCAAACACAAACAGCACAGCACGATGCGTATTTTTTTTTAAATTGACAAAATAAATCAAAAATAAAAATAAGTGGAGGGGCTGGGGATATAGCCTAGTGGCAAGAGTGCCTGCCTCGGATACACGAGGCCCTAGGTTCGATTCCCCAGCACCACATATACAGAAAACGGCAGAAGTGGCACTGTGGCTCAAGTGTCAGAGTGCTAGCCTTGAGCGGGAAGAAGCCAGGGACAGTGCTCAGGTCCTGAGTCCAAGTCCCAGGACTGGCAAAAAAAAAAAATAAATAAGTGGAAAAGGCGAGAGTGCGAGAGCACACAGGAGCAAAGACAAGCAGCGCAGCTTGATGCGTAGTAAAAAAAATAATAAATAGACAACTGGTCGACCTCATTAGAAATAAAAAACCCAAAAGATTGGATAGACAAACAAACAAACACATCAATGTGGAGAGAAGGGCAGTGCGGGCAGGAGCAAAGGTAAACAGAAGACAGACCTAAATCCTTATCTTTACAAGGTCGACCTCAGAACTTTGTTCAGTTTGTCTCGGTGACGGATAATGGAAGGAAGGCATGCATCTGGTCGACTTCATTTAAATAAACAAATAAAAAATAAGATAAACTCTCAGGAATAGATAAATAATAACAAAAAAATTGTAAAGTGGAGAAAGCGAGAGCGCGCGAATGCACTCAAGCAAACACAAGCAGCACAGCACGATGCGTATTTTTTTTAAATTGACAAAATAAATCAAAAATAAATCAAAAATAAAAATAAGTGGAAAAGGCGAGAGTGCGCGAGCACACAGGAGCAAAGACAAGCAGCGCAGCTTGATGCGTAGTAAAAAAAATAGTAAATAGACAACTGGTCGACCTCATTAGAAATAAAAACCCAAAAGATTAGATAGACAAACAAACAAACACATAAATGTGGAGAGAAGGGCAGTGCCCGCAGGAGCAAAGGTAAACAGCAGAAAGACCTGAATCCTTATCTTTACAAGGTCGACCTCAGAACTTTGTTCAGTTTGTCTCGGTGACGGATAATGGAAGGAAGGTCAGGCAACTGGTCGTCTTCATTTAAATAAACAAATAAAAAATAAGATAAACTCTCAGGAATAGATAAATAATAACAAAAAAATTGTAAAGTGGAGAAAGCGAGATCGCGCGAATGCACTCAAGCAAACACAAACAGCACAGCACGATGCGTATTTTTTTTTAAAATTGACAAAATAAATCAAATATAAATCAAAATAAAAATAAGTGGAAAAGGCGAGAGTGCGCGAGCACACAGGAGCAAAGACAAGCAGCGCAGCTTAATGCGTAGTAAAAAAAAATAATAAATAGACAACTGGTCGACCTCATTAGAAATAAAAACCCAAAGATTAGATAGACAAATAAACAAACACATAAATGTGGAGAGAAGGGCAGTGCGCGCAGGAGCAAATGTAAACAGCAGACAGACCTGAATCCTTACCTTTACAAGGTCGACCTCAGAACTTTGTTCAGTTTGTCTCGGTGACGGATAATGGAAGGAAGGGCAGGCAACTGGTCGACTTCATTTTAATAAACAAATAAAAAATAAGATAAAATCTCAGGAATAGATAAATAATAACAAAAAAATTGTAAAGTGGAGAAAGCGAGAGCGCGCGAATGCACTCAAGCAAACACAAACAGCACAGCACGATGCGTATTTTCTTTTAAAATGGACAAAATAAATCAAAAATAAATAAGTGGAAAAGGCGAGAGTGCGCGAGCACACAGGAGCAAAGGCAATCAGCGCAGCTTGATGCGTAGTAAAAAAAATAATAAATAGACAACTGGTCGAACCTCATTAGAAATAAAAACCCAAAAGATTAGATAGACAACAAACAAACACATAAATGTGGAGAGAAGGGCAGTGCGCGCAGGAGCAAAGGTAAACAGCAGACAGACCTGAATCCTTATCTTTACAAGGTCGACCTCAGAACTTTGTTCAGTTTGTCTCGGTGACGGATAATGGAACGAAGGGCAGGCAACTGGTCGACTTCATTTAAATAAACAAATAAAAAAATAAGATAAACTCTCAGGAATAGATAAATAATAACAAAAAAATTGTAAAGTGGAGAAAGCGAGAGCGCGCGAATGCACTCAAGCAAACACAAACAGCACAGCACGATGCGTATTTTTTTAAAATTGACAAAATAAATCAAAAATAAATCAAAAATAAAAATAAGTGGAAAAGGCGAGAATGCGCGAGCACACAGGAGCAAAGACAAGCAGCGCAGCTTGATGCGTAGTAAAAAAAAATAATAAATAGACAACTGGTCGACCTTATTAGAAATAAAAACCCAAAAGATTAGATAGACAAACAAACAAACACATAAATGTGGAGAGAAGGGCAGTGCGCGCAGGAGCAAAGGTAAACAGCAGACAGACCTGAATCCTTATCTTTACCAGGTCGACCTCAGAACTTTGTTCAGTTTGTCTCGGTGACGGGTAATGGAAGGAAGGGCAGGCAACTAGTCGACTTCATTTAAATAAACAAATAAAAAATAAGATAAACTCTCAGGAATAGATAAATAATAACAAAAAAATTGTAAAGTGGAGAAAGCGAGAGCGCGCGAATGCACTCAAGCAAACACAAACAGCACAGCACGATGCGTATTTTTTTTTAATTGACAAAATAAATCAAAAATAAATCAAAAATAAAAATAAGTGGAAAAGGCGAGAGTGCGCGAGCACACAGGAGCAAAGACAAGCAGCGCAGCTTGATGCGTAGTAAAAAAAATAATAAATAGACAACTGGTCGACCTTATTAGAAATAAAAACCCAAAAGATTAGATAGACAAACAAACAAACACATAAATGTGGAGAGAAGGGCAGTGCGCGCAGGAGCAAAGGTAAACAGCAGACAGACCTGAATCCTTATCTTTACCAGGTCGACCTCAGAACTTTGTTCAGTTTGTCTCGGTGGCGGATAATGGACGGAAGGGCAGGCAACTGGTCGACTTCATTTAAATAAACAAATAAAAAATAAGATAAACTCTCAGGAATAGATAAATAATAACAAAAAAATTGTAAAGTGGAGAAAGCGAGAGCGCGCGAATTGCACTCAAGCAAACACAAACAGTACAGCACGATGCGTATTTTTTAAAAATTGGCAAAATAAATCCAAAATAAATCAAAAATAAAAATAAGTGGAAAAGGCTAGAGTGCGCGAGCACACAGGAGCAAAGACAAGCAGCGCAGCTTGATGCGTAGTAAAAAAAATAATAAATAGACAACTGGTGGACCTCATTAGAAATAAAAACCCAAAAGATTAGATAGACAAACAAACAAACACATAAATTTTGAGAGAAGGGCAGTGCGCGCAGGAGCAAAGGTAAACAGCAGACAGACCTGAATCCTTATCTTTACAAGGTCGACCTCAGAACTTTGTTCAGTTTGTCTCGGTGACGGAATAATGGAAGGAAGGGCAGGCAACTGGTCGACTTCATTTAAATAAACAAATAAAAAATAAGATAAACTCTCAGGAATAGATAAATAATAACAAAAAAATGTAAAGTGGAGAAAGCGAGAGCGCGCGAATGCACTCAAGCAAACACAAACAGCACAGCACGATGCGTATTTTTTTAATTGACAAAATAAATCAAAATAAATCAAAAATAAATATAAGTGGAAAAGGCGAGATTGCGCGAGCACACAGGAGCAAAGACAAGCAGCGCAGCTTGATGCGTAGTAAAAAAAAATAATAAATAGACAACTGGTCGACCTCATTAGAAATAAAAACCCAAAAGATTAGATAGACAAACAAACAAACACATAAATGTGGAGAGAAGGGCAGTTGCGCGCAGGAGCAAAGGTAAACAGCAGACAGACCCTGAATCCTTATCTTTACCAGGTCGACCTCAGAACTTTGTTCAGTTGTCTCGGTGACGGATAATGGAAGGAAGGGCAGCAACTGGTCGACTTCATTTAAATAAACAAATAAAAAATAAGATAAACTCTCAGGAATAGATAAATAATAACAAAAAAATTGTAAAGTGGAGAAAGCGAGAGCGCGCGAATGCTACTCAAGCAAACACAAACAGCACAGCACGATGCGTATTTTTTTTAAATTGACAAAATAAAACAAAAATAAATCAAAAATAAAAATAAGTGGAAAAGGCGAGAGTACGCCAGCACACAGGAGCAAAGACAAGCAGCGCAGCTTGATGCGTAGTAAAAAAAATAATAAATAGACAACTGGTCGACCTCATTAGAAATAAAAACCCAAAAGATTAGATAGACAAACAAACAAACACATAAATGTGGAGAGAAGGGCAGTGCGCGCAGGAGCAAAGGTAAACAGCAGACAGACCTGAATCCTTATCTTTACAAGGTCGACCTCAGAATTTGTTCAGTTTGTCTCGGTGACGAATAATGGAAGGAAGGGCAGGCAACTGCTCGACTTCATTTAAATAAACAAATAAAAATAAGATAAACTCTCAGGAATAGATAAATAATAACAAAAAAAATTGTAAAGTGGAGAAGCGAGAGCGCGCGAATGCACTCAAGCAAACACAAACAGCACAGCACGATGCGTATTTTTTTATTAAATTGACAAAATAAATCAAAAATAAAACAAAAATAAAAATAAGTGGAAAAGGCGAGAGTGCGCGAGCACACAGGAGCAAAGACAAGCAGCGCAGCTTGATGCGTAGTAAAAAAATAATAAATAGACAACTGGTCGACTCATTAGAAATAAAAACCAAAAAGATTAGATACACAAACAAACAAACAAATAAATGTGGAGAGAAGGGCAGTGCGCGCAGAGCAAAGGTAAACAGCAGACAGACCTGAATCCTTATCTTTACAAGGTCGACCTCAGAACTTTGTTAAGTTTGTCTCGGTGACGGATAATGGAAGGAAGGGCAGGCAACTGGTCGACTTCATTTAAATAAACAAATAAAAAATAAGATAAACTCTCAGGAATAGTAAATAATAACAAAAAAATTGTAAAGTGGAGAAAGCGAGAGCGCCGCGAATGCACTCAAAGCAAACACAAACAGCACAGCACGATGCGTATTTTTTAAAAAAATTGACAAAATAAATCAAAATAAATCAAAAATAAAAAAAGTGGAAAAGGCGAGATTGCGCGAGCACACAGGAGCAAAGACAAGCAGCGCAGCTTGATGCGTAGTAAAAAAAAATAATAAATAGACAACTGGTCGACCTCATTAGAAATAAAAACCAAAAGATTAGATAGACAAACAAACAAAACACATAAATGTGGAGAGAAGGGCAGTGCGCGCAGGATGCAAAGGTAAACAGCAGACAGACCTGAATCCTTATCTTTACCAGGTCGACCTCAGAACTTTGTTCAGTTTGTCTCGGTGACGGATAATGAAGGAAGGGCAGGCAACAGGTCGACTTCATTTAAAATAAACAAATAAAAAAAAAGATAAACTCTCAGGAATAGATAAATAATAACAAAAAAATTGTAAAGTGGAGAAAGCGAGAGCGCGCGAATGCACTCAAGCAAACACAAACAGCACAGCACGATGCGTATTTTTTTTAATTGACAAAATAAATCAAAAATAAATCAAAATAAAAATAAGTGGAAAAGGCGAGAGTGCGCGAGCACACAGGAGCAAAGACAAGCAGCGCAGCTTGATGCGTAGTAAAAAAAATAATAAATAGACAACTGGTCGACCTTATTAGAAATAAAACCCAAAAGATTAGATAGACAAACAAACAAACACATAAATGTGGAGAGAAGGGCAGTGCGCGCAGGAGCAAAGGTAAAACAGCAGACAGACCTGAATCCTTATCTTTACCAGGTCGACCTCAGAACTTTGTTCAGTTTGTCTCGGTGGCGGATAATGGACGGAAGGGCAGGCAACTGGTCGACTTCATTTAAATAAACAAATAAAAAATAAGATAAACTCTCAGGAATAGATAAATAATAACAAAAAAATTGTAAAGTGGAGAAAGCGAGAGCGCGCGAATGCACTCAAGCAAACACAAACAGTACAGCACGATGCGTATTTTTTAAAAAATTGGCAAAATAAATCCAAAATAAATCAAAATAAAAATAAGTGGAAAAGGCGAGAGTGCGCGAGCACACAGGAGCAAAGACAAGCAGCGCAGCTTGATGCGTAGTAAAAAAAATAATAAATAGACAACTGGTGGACCTCATTAGAAATAAAAACCCAAAAGATTAGATAGACAAACAAACAAACACATAAATTTTGAGAGAAGGGCAGTGCGCGCAGGAGCAAAGGTAAACAGCAGACAGACCTGAATCCTTATCTTTACAAGGTCGACCTCAGAACTTTGTTCAGTTTGTCTCGGTGACGGATAATGGAAGGAAGGGCAGGCAACTGGTCGACTTCATTTAAATAAACAAATAAAAAATAAGATAAACTCTCAGGAATAGATAAATAATAACAAAAAAATTGTAAAGTGGAGAAAGCGAGAGCGCGCGAATGCACTCAAGCAAACACAAACAGCACAGCACGATGCGTATTTTTTTTAATTGACAAAATAAATCAAAATAAATCAAAAATAAAATAAGTGGAAAAGGCGAGATTGCGCGAGCACACAGGAGCAAAGACAAGCAGCGCAGCTTGATGCGTAGTAAAAAAAAATAATAAATAGACAACTGGTCGACCTCATTAGAAATAAAAACCCAAAAGATAGATAGACAAACAAACAAAACACATAATGTGGAGAGAAGGGCAGTGCGCGCAGGAGCAAGGTAAACAGCAGACAGACCTGAATCCTTATCTTTACCAGGTCGACCTCAGAACTTTGTTCAGTTTGTCTCGGTGACGGATAATGGAAGGAAGGGCTGGCAACTTGTCGACTTCATTTAAATAAACAAATAAAAAATAAGATAAACTCTCAGGAATAGATAAATAATAACAAAAAAATTGTAAAGTGGAGAAAGCGAGAGCGCGCGAATGCACTCAAGCAAACACAAACAGCACAGCACGATGCGTATTTTTTTAAATTGACAAAATAAAACAAAAATAAATCAAAAATAAAAATAAGTGGAAAAGGCGAGAGTACGCCAGCACACAGGAGCAAAGACAAGCAGCGCAGCTTGATGCGTAGTAAAAAAAATAATAAATAGACAACTGGTCGACCTCATTAGAAATAAAAACCCAAAAGATTAGATAGACAAACAAACAAACACATAAATGTGGAGAGAAGGGCAGTGCGCGCAGGAGCAAAGGTAAACAGCAGACAGACCTGAATCCTTATCTTTACAAGGTCGACCTCAGAATTTGTTCAGTTTGTCTCGGTGACGAATAATGGAAGGAAGGGCAGGCAACTGCTCGACTTCATTTAAATAAACAAATAAAAAATAAGATAAACTCTCAGGAATAGATAAATAATAACAAAAAAAATTGTAAAGTGGAGAAAGCGAGAGCGCGCGAATGCACTCAAGCAAACACAAACAGCACAGCACGATGCGTATTTTTTTTTAAATTGACAAAATAAATCAAAATAAAACAAAAATAAAAATAAGTGGAAAAGGCGAGAGTGCGCGAGCACACAGGAGCAAAGACAAGCAGCGCAGCTTGATGCGTAGTAAAAAAATAATAAATAGACAACTTGTCGACCTCATTAGAAATAAAAACCAAAAAGATTAGATACACAAACAAACAAACAAATAAATGTGGAGAGAAGGGCAGTGCGCGCAGGAGCAAAGGTAAACAGCAGACAGACCTGAATCCTTATCTTTACAAGGTCGACCTCAGAACTTTGTTAAGTTTGTCTCGGTGACGGATAATGGAAGGAAGGGCAGGCAACTGGTCGACTTCATTTAATAAAACAAATAAAAAATAAGATAAACTCTCAGGAATAGATAAATAATAACAAAAAAATTGTAAAGTGGAGAAAGCGAGAGCGCGCGAATGCACTCAAGCAAACACAAACAGCACAGCACGATGCGTATTTTTTTAAAAAATTGACAAAATAAATCAAAATAAATCAAAAATAAAAATAAGTGGAAAAGGCGAGATTGCGCGAGCACACAGGAGCAAAGACAAGCAGCGCAGCTTGATGCGTAGTAAAAAAAAATAATAAATAGACAACTGGTCGACCTCATTAGAAATAAAAACCCAAAAGATTAGATAGACAAACAAACAAACACATAAATGTGGAGAGAAGGTCAGTGCGCGCAGGAGCAAAGGTAAACAGCAGACAGACCTGAATCCTTATCTTTACCAGGTCGACCTCAGAACTTTGTTCGTTTGTCTCGGTGACGGATAATGGAAGGAAGGGCAGGCAAACTGGTCGACTTCATTAAATAAACAAATAAAAAATAAGATAAACTCTCAGGAATAGATAAATAATAACAAAAAAATTGTAAAGTGGAGAAAGCGAGAGCGCGCGAATGCACTCAAGCAAACACAAACAGCACAGCACGATGCGTATTTTTTTTAAATTGACAAAATAAATCAAAAATAAATCAAAAATAAAAATAAGTGGAAAAGGCGAGAGTGCACGAGCACACAGGAGCAAAGATAAGCAGCGCAGCTTGATGCGTAGTAAAAAAAATAATAAATAGACAAACTGGTCGACCTCATTAGAAATAAAAACCCAAAAGATTAGATAGACAAACAAACAAACACATAAATGTGGAGAGAAGGGCAGTGCGCGCAGGAGCAAAGGTAAAAAGCAGACAGACCTGAATCCTTATCTTTACAAGGTCGACCCTCAGAACTTTGTTCAGTTTGTCTCGGTGACGGATAATGGAAGGAAGGGCAGGCAACTGGTCGACTTCATTTAAATAAACAATAAAAAATAAGATAAACTCTCAGGAATAGATAAATAATAACAAAAAAATTGTAAAGTGGAGAAAGCGAGAGGCGCGCGAATGCACTCAAGCAAACACAAACAGCACAGCACGATGCGTATTTTTTTTAAAATTGACAAAATAAATCAAAAATAAATCAAAAATAAAAATAAGTGGAAAAAGGGAGAGTGCGCGAACACACAGGAGCAAAGACAAGCAGCGCAGCTTGATGCGTAGTAAAAAAAAATAATAAATAGACAACTGGTCGACCTCTTTAGAAATAAAAACCCAAAAGAATAGATAGACAAACAAACAAAAACATAAATGTGGAAGAGAAGGGCAGTGCGCGCAGGAGCAAAGGTAAAGAGCAGACAGACATGAATCCTTACATTTACAAGGTCGACCTCAGAACTTTGTTCAGTTTGTCTCGTGACGGATAATGGAAGGAAGGGCAGGCAACTGGTCGACTTCATTTAATAAACAAATAAAAAATAAGATAAACTCTCAGGAATAGATAAATAATAACAAAAAATTGTAAAGTGCAGAAAGCGAGAGCGCGCGAATGCACTCAAGCAAACACAAACAGCACAGCACGGTGCGTATTTTTTTTAAAAATCACAAAATAAATCAAAAATAAATAAAAAATAAAAATAAGTGGAAAAGGCGAGAGTGCGCGAGCACACAGGAGCAAAGACAAGCAGCGCAGCTTGATGCGTAGTAAAAAAAATAATAAATAGACAACTGGTCGACCTCATTAGAAATAAAAACCCAAAGATTAGATAGACAAACAAACAAACACATAAATGTGGAGAGAAGGGCAGTGCGCGCAGGAGCAAAGGTAAACAGCAGACAGACCTGAATCCTTATCTTTACAAGGTCGACCTCAGAACTTTGTTCAGTTTGTCTCGGTGACGGATAATGGAAGGAAGGGCAGGCAACTGGTCGACTTCATTTAAATAAACAAATAAAAAATAAGATAAACTCTCCGGACTAGATAAATTATAACAAAAAAATTGTAAAGTGGAGAAAGCGAGAGCGCGCGAATGCACTCAAGCAAACACAAACAGCACAGCACGATGCGTATTTTTTTTGAAATTGACAAAATAAATAAAAAATAAATCAAAAATAAAAATAAGTGGAAAAGGCGAGAGTGCGCGAGCACACAGGAGCAAAGACAAGCAGCGCAGCTTGATGCGTAGTAAAAAAATAATAAATAGACAACTGGTCGACCTCATTAGAAATAAAACCCAAAAGATTAGATAGACAAACAAACAAACACATAAATGTGGACAGAAGGGCAGTGCGCACAGGAGCAAAGGTAAACAGCAGACAGACATGAATCTTACATTTACAAGGTCGACCTCAGAACTTTGTTCAGTTTGTCTCGGTGACGATAATGGAAGGAAGGGCAGGCAACTGGTCGACTTCATTTAAATAAACAAATAAAAAATAAGATAAACTCTCAGAATAGATAAATAATAACAAAAAATTGTAAAGTGCAGAAAAGCGAGAGCGCGGCGAATGCACTCAAGCAAACACAAACAGCACAGCACGGTGCGTATATTTTTTAAAAATTGACAAATAAATCAAAAATAAATAAAAAATAGAAATAAGTGGAAAAGGCGAGAGTGCGCGAGCACACAGGAGCAAAGACAAGCAGCGCAGCTTGATGCGTAGTAAAAAAAATAATAAATAGACAACTGTCGACCTCATTAGAAATAAAAACCCAAAAGATTAGATAGACAAACAAACAAACACATAAATGTGGAGAGAAGGGCAGTGCGGGCAGGAGCAAAGGTAAACAGCAGACAGACCTGAATCCTTATCTTTACAAGGTCGACCTCAGAACTTTGTTCAGTTTGTCTCGGTGACGGATAATGGAAGGAAGGGGCAGGCAACTGGTCGACTTCATTTAAATAAATAAATAAAAAATAAGATAAACTCTCAGGAATAGATAAATAATAACAAAAAAAATTGTAAAGTGGAGAAAGCGAGAGCGCGCAAATGCACACAAGCAAACACAAACAGCACAGCACGATGCGTATTTTTTTTAAATTGACAAAATAAATCAAAAATAAAAGAAAAATAAAAATAAGTGGAAAAGGCGAAAGTGCGCGAGCACACAGGAGCAAAGACAAGCAGCGCAGCTTGATGCGTAGTAAAAAAAATAATAAATAGACAACTGGTCGACCTCATTAGAAATAAAAACCCAAAAATTAGATAGACAAACAAACAAACAAATAAATGTGGAGAGAAGGGCAGTGCGCGCAGGAGCAAAGGTAAACAGCAGACAGACCTGAATCCTTATCTTTACAAGGTCGACCTCAGAACTTTGTTCAGTTTGTCTCGGTGACGGATAATGGAAGGAAGGGCAGGCAACTGGTCGACTTCATTTAAATAAACAAATAAAAAATAAGATAAACTCTCAGGAATAGATAAATAATAACAAAAAAATTGTAAAGTGGAGAAAGCGAGAGCGCGCGAATGCACTCAAGCAACCACAAACAGCACAGCACGATCCGTATTTTTTTTAAATTGACAAAATAAATCAAAAATAAATCAAAATAAAAATATGTGGGAAAGGCGAGAGTGCGCGAGCACACAGGAGCAAAGACAAGCAGCGCAGCTTGATGCGTAGTAAAAAAAATATTGAATAGACAACTGGTCGACCTCATTAGAAATAAAAACCCAAAAGATTAGATAGACAAACAAACAAACACATAAATGTGGAGAGAAGGGCAGTGCGGGCAGGAGCAAAGGTAAACAGCAGACAGACATGAATCCTTACATTTACAAGGTCGACCTCAGAACTTTGTTCAGTTTGTCTCGGTGACGGATAATGGAAGGAAGGGCAGGCAACTGGTCGACTTCATTTAAATAAACAAATAAAAAATAAGATAAACTCTCAGGAATAGATAAATAATAACAAAAAATTGTAAAGTGCAGAAAGCGAGAGCGCGCGAATGCACTCAAGCAAACACAACAGCACAGCACGGTGCGTATTTTTTTTAAAAATTGACAAAATAAATCAAAAATAAATAAAAAATAAAAATAAGTGGAAAAGGCGAGAGTGCGCGAGCACACAGGAGCAAAGACAAGCAGCGCAGCTTGATGTGTAGTAAAAAAAATAATAAATAGACAACTGGTCGACCTCATTAGAAATAAAACCCAAAAGATTAGATAGACAAACAAACAAACACATAAATGTGGAGAGAAAGGCAGTGCGGGCAGGATCAAAGGTAAACAGCTGACAGACCTGAATCCTTATCTTTACAAGGTCGACCTCAGAACTTTGTTCAGTTTGTCTCGGTGACGGATAATGGAAGGAAGGGCAGGCAACTGGTCGACTTCATTTAAATAAATAAATAAAAAATAAGATAAACTCTCAGGAATAGATAAATAATACAAAAAAATTGTAAAGTGGAGAAAGCGAGAGCGCGCGAATGCACACAAGCAAACACAAACAGCACAGCACGATGCGTATTTTTTTTAATTGACAAAATAAATAAAAAATAAATAAAAATAAAAATAAGTGGAAAAGGTGAGAGTGCGCGAGCACACAGGAGCAAAGACAAGCAGCGCAGCTTGATGCGTAGTAAAAAAAAAATAAATAGACATCTGGTCGACCTCATTAGAAATAAAAACCCAAAAGATTAGATAGACAAACAAACAAACACATAAATGTGGAGAGAAGGGCAGTGCGCGCAGGAGCAAAGGTAAACAGCAGACAGACCTGAATCCTTATCTTTACAGGTCGACCTCAGAACTTTGTTCAGTTTGTCTCGGTGACGGATAATGGAAGGAAGGGCAGGCAACTGGTCGACTTCATTTAAATAAACAAATAAAAAATAAGATAAACTATCCGGAATAGATAAATAATAACAAAAAAATTGTAAAGTGGAGAAAGCGAGAGCGCGCGAATGCACTCAAGCAAACACAAACAGCACAGCACGATGCGTATTTTTTTTTAAATTGACAAAATAAATCAAAAATAAATCAAAAATAAAATAAGTGGAAAATGCGAGAGTGCGCGAGGACACAGGAGCAAAGACAAGCAGCGCAGCTTGATGCGTAGTAAAAAAATAATAAATAGACAACTGGTCGACCTCATTAGAAATAAAAACCCAAAAGATTAGATAGACAAACAAACAAACACATAAATGTGGAGAGAAGGGCAGTGCGCGCAGGGAGCAAAGGTAAACAGCAGACAGAGCTGAATCCTTATCTTTACAAGGTCGACCTCAGAATTTGTTCAGTTTGTCTCGGTGACGAATAATGGAAGGAAGGGCAGGCAACTGGTCGACTTCATTTAAATAAACAATAAAAAATAAGATAAACTCTCAGGAATAGATAAATAATAACAAAAAAATTGTAAAGTGGAGAAAGCGAGAGCGCGAGAATGCACTCAAGCAAACACAAACAGCACAGCACGATGCGTATTTTTTTTTAAATTGACAAAATAAATCAAAAATAAAACAAAAATAAAAATAAGTGAAAAAGGCGAAAGTGCGCGAGCACACAGGAGCAAAGACAAGCAGCGCAGCTTGATGCGTAGTAAAAAAAATAATAAATAGACAACTGGTCGACCTCATTAGAAATAAAAACCCAAAAGATTAGATAGACAAACAAACAAACAAATAAATGTGGAGAGAAGGGCAGTGCGCGCAGGAGCAAAGGTAAACAGCAGACAGACCTGAATCCTTATCTTTACAAGGTCGACCTCAGAACTTTGTTTAGTTTGTCTCGGTGACGGATAATGGAAGTAAGGGCAGGCAACTGGTCGACTTCATTTAAATAAACAAATAAAAAATAAGATAAACTCTCAGGAATAGATAAATAATAACAAAAAAATTGTAAAGTGGAGAAAGCGAGAGCACGCGAATGCACTCAAGCAACCACAAACAACACAGCACGATCCGTATTTTTTTTAAATTGACAAATAAATCAAAAATAAATCAAAAATAAAAATATGTGGAAAGGCGAGAGTGCGCGAGCACACAGGAGCAAAGACAAGCAGCGCAGCTTGATGCGTAGTAAAAAAAATAATAAATAGACAACTGGTCGACCTCATTAGAAATAAAAACCCAAAAGATTAGATAGACAAACAAACAAACACATAAATGTGGAGAGAAGGGCAGTGCGCGCAGGAGCAAAGGTAAACAGCAGACAGACCTGAATCCTTATCTTTACAAGGTCGACCTCAGAACTTTGTTCAGTTTGTCTCGGTGACGGATAATGGAACGAAGGGCAGGCAACTGGTCGACTTCATTTAAATAAACAAATAAAAAATAAGATAAACTCTCAGGAATAGATAAATAATAACAAAAAATTGTAAAGTGGAGAAAGCGAGAGCGCGCGAATGCACTCAAGCAAACACAAACAGCACAGCACGATGCGTATTTTTTTTAATTGACAAAACAAATCAAAAATAAATAAAAAATAAAAATAAATGGAAAAGGCGAGAGTGCGCGAGCACACAGGAGCAAGACAAGCAGCGCAGCTTGATGCGTAGTAAAAAAAATAATAAATAGACAACTGGTCGACCTCATTAGAAATAAAAACCCAAAAGATTAGATAGACAAACAAACAAACACATCAATGTGGAGAGAAGGGCAGTGTGGGCAGGAGCAAAGGTAAACAGAAGACAGACCTGAATCCTTATCTTTACAAGGTCGACCTCAGAACTTTGTTCAGTTTGTCTCGGTGACGGATAATGGAAGGAAGGGCAGGCAACTGGTCGACTTCATTTAAATAAACAAATAAAAAATAAGATAAACTCTCAGGAATAGATAAATAATAACAAAAAATTGTAAAGTGGAGAAAGCGAGAGCGCGAATGCACTCAAGCAAATACAAATAGCACAGCACGATGCGTATTTTTTTTTTAAATGGACAAAATAAATCAAAAATAAATCAAAAATAAAAATAAGTGGAAAAGGCGAGAGTGCGCGAGCACACAGGAGGAAAGACAAGCAGCGCAGCTTGATGCGTAGTAAAAAAAATAATAAATAGACAACTGGTCGACCTCATTAGAAATAAAAACCCAAAAGATTAGATAGACAAACAAACAAACACATAAATGTGGAGTGAAGGGCAGTTTGGCAGGAGCAAGGTAAACAGCAGACAGAACTGAATCCTTATCTTTACAAGGTCGACCTCAGAACTTTGTTCAGTTTGTCTCGGTGACGGATATTGGAGGGAAGGGCAGGCAACTGGTCGACTTCATTTAAATAAACAAATAAAAAATAAGATAAACTCTCAGGAATAGATAAATAATAACAAAGAATTTGTAAAGTCGAGAAAGCTAGAGCGCGCGAATGCACTCAAGGAAACACAAACAGCACAGCACGATGCGTATTTTTTTAATTGACAAAATAAATCAAAAATAAATAAAAATAAAAATAAGCGGAAAAGGCGAGAGTGCGCGGGCACACAGGAGCAAAGACAAGCGGCGCAGCTTGATGCGTAGTAAAAAAAATAATAAATAGACAACTGGTCGACCTCATTAGAAATAAAAACCCAAAAGATTAGATAGACAAACAAACAAACACATAAATGTGGAGAGAAGGGCAGTGCGGGCAGGAGCAAAGGTAAACAGCAGACAGACCTGAATCCTTATCTTTACAAGGTCGACCTCAGAACTTTGTTCAGTTTGTCTCGGTGACGGATAATGGAAGGAAGGGCAGGGAACTGGTCGACTTCATTTAAATAAACAAATAAAAAATAAGATAAACTCTCAGGAATAGATAAATAATAACAAAAAAAATTGTAAAGTAGAGAAAGCGAGAGCGCGCGAATGCACTCAAGCAAACACAAACAGCACAGCACGATGCGTATTTTTTTTTTAAATTGGCAAAATAAATCAAAAATAAAACAAAAATAAAAATAAGTGGAAAAGGCAAGAGTGCGCGAGCACACAGGAGCAAAGACAAGCAGCGCAGCTTGATGCGTAGTAAAAAAAATAATAGACAACTGGTCGACCTCATTAGAAATAAAAACCCAAAAGATTAGATACACAAACAAACAAACAAATAAATGTGGGGAGAAGGGCAGTGCGCACAGGAGCAAAGGTAAACAGCAGACAGACCTGAATCCTTATCTTTACAAGGTCGACCTCCGAACTTTGTTCAGTTTGTCTCGGTGACGGATAATGGAAGGAAGGGCAGGCAACTGGTCGACTTCATTTAAATAAACAAATAAAAAATAAGATAAACTCTCAGGAATAGATAAATAATAACAAAAAAATTGTAAAGTGGAGAAAGCGAGAGCGCGCGAATGCACTTAAGCAACCACAAACAGCACAGCACGATCCGTATTTTTTTTAAATTGACAAAATAAATCAAAAATAAATCAAAAATAAAAATAAGTGGGAAATGCGAGAGTGCGCGAGCACACAGGAGCAAAGACAAGCAGCGCAGCTTGATGCGTAGTTAAAAAAAATAATAAATAGACAACTGGTCGACCTCATTAGAAATAAAACCCAAAAGATTAGATAGACAAACAAACAAACACATAAATGTGGAGAGAAGGGCAGTGCGCGCAGGAGCAAAGGTAAAGAGCAGACAGACCTGAATCCTTCTCTTTACAAGGTCGACCTCAGAACTTTGTTCAGTTTGTCTCGGTGACGGATAATGGAACGAAGGGCAGGCAACTGGTCGACTTCATTTAAATAAACAAATAAAAAATAAGATAAACTCTCAGGAATAGATAAATAATAACAAAAAAATTGTAAAGTGGAGAAAGCGAGAGCGCGCGAATGCACTCAAGCAAACACAAACAGCACAGCACGATGCGTATTTTTTTTAAATTGACAAAATAAATCAAAAATAAATCAAAAATAAAAATAAGTGGAAAAGGCGAGAGTGCGCGAGCACACAGGAGCAAAGACAAGCAGCGCAGCTTGATGCGTAGTAAAAAAAATAATAAATAGACAACTGGTCGACCTCATTAGAAATAAAAACCCAAAAGATTAGATAGACAAACAAACAAACACTAAATGTGGAGAGAAGGGCAGTGCACGCAGGAGCAAAGGTAAACAGCAGACAGACCTGAATCCTTGTCTTTACAAGGTCGACCTCAGAACTTTGTTCAGTTTGTCTCGGTGACGGATAATGGAAGGAAGGGCAGGAAACTGGTCGACTTCTTTTAAATAAACAAATAAAAAATAAGATAAACTCTCAGGAATAGATAAATAATAACAAAATATTGTAAAGTGGAGAAAGCGAGAGCGCGCGAATGCACTCAAGCAAACACAAACAGCCACAGCACGATGCGTATTTTTTTTTAAATTGACAAAATAAATCAAAAATAAATCAAACATAAAAATAAGTGGAAAAGGCGAGAGTGCGCGAGCACACAGGAGCAAAGACAAGCAGCGCAGCTTGATGCTTAGTAAAAAAAATAATAAAAAAGACAACTGGTCGACCTCATTAGAAATAAAAACCCAAAAGATTAGATAGACAAACAAACAAACACATAAATGTGGAGAGAAGGCAGTGCGCGCAGGAGCAAAGGTAAACAGCAGACAGACCTGAATCCTTATCTTTACAAGGTCGACCTCAGAACTTGTTCATTTTGTCTCGGTGACGGATAATGGAAGGAAGGGCAGGCAACTGGTCGACTTCATTAAAATAAACAAATAAAAAATAAGATAAACTCTCAGGAATTGATAAATAATAACAAAAAAATTGTAAAGTGGAGAAAGCGAGAGCGCGCGAATGCACTCAAGCCAACACAAACAGCACAGCACGATGCGTATTTTTTTTAAAATTGACAAAATAAATAAAAAATAAATCAAAAATAAAAATAAGTGGAAAAGGCGAGAGTGCGCGAGCACACAGGAGAAAAGACAAGCAGCGCAGCTTGATGCGTAGTAAAAAAAAATAATAATAGACAACTGGTCGACCTCATTAGAAATAAAAACCCAAAAGATTAGATAGACAAACAAACAAACACATAATGTGGAGAGAAGAGCAGTGCACGCAGGAGCAAAGGTAAACAGCAGACAGACCTGAATCCTTATCTTTACAAGGTCGACCTCAGAACTTTGTTCAGTTTGTCTCGGTGACGGATAATGGAAGGAAGGGCAGGCAACTGGTCGACTTCATTTAAATAAACAAATAAAAAATAAGATAAACTCTCAGGAATAGATAAATAATACAAAAAATTGTAAAGTGGAGAAAGCGAGAGCGCGCGAATGCACTCAAGCAAACACAAACAGCACAGCACGATGCGTATTTTTTTTTAAATGGACAAAATAAATCAAAAATAAATCAAAAATAAAAATAAGTGGAAAAGGCGAGAGTGTGCGAGCACACAGGAGCAAAGACAAGCAGCGCAGATTGATGCGTAGTAAAAAAAAAATAATAATAAATAGACAACTGGTCGACCTCATTAGAAATAAAAACCCAAAAGATTAGATAGACAGGGGCTGGGGATATAGACTAGTGGCAAGAGTGCCTGCCTCGGATACACGAGGCCCTATGTTCGATTCCCCAGCACCACATATACAGAAAACGGCCAGAAGCGGCGCTGTGGCTCAAGTGGCAGAGTGCTAGCCTTGAGCGGGAAGAAGCCAGGGACAGTGCTCAGGCCCGAGGTCCAAGCCCAGGACTGGCCAAAAAAAAAAAATCAAAAGATTAGATAGACAAACAAACAAACACATAAATGTGGAGAGAAGGGCAGTGCGCGCAGGAGCAAAGGTAAACAGCAGAGAGACCTGAATCCTTATCTTTACAAGGTCGACCTCAGAACTTTGTACAGTTTGTCTCGGTGACGGATAATGGAAGGAAGGGCAGGCAACTGGTCGACTTCATTTAAATAAACAAATAAAAAATAAGATAAACTCTCAGGAATAGATAAATAATAACAAAAAAATTGTAAAGTGGAGAAAGCGAGAGCGCGCGAATGCACTCAAGCAAATACAAACAGCACAGCACGATGCGTATTTTTTTTTAAAATTGACAAAATAAATCAAAAATAAATCAAAAATAAAAATAAGTGGAAAAAGGGAGAGTGCGCGAACACCCAGGAGCAAAGACAAGCAGCGCAGCTTGATGCGTAGTAAAAAAAATAATAAATAGACAACTGGTCGACCTCATTAGAAATAAAAACCCAAAAGATTAGATAGACAAACAAACAAACACATAAATGTGGAGAGAAGGGCAGTGCGCGCAGGAGCAAAGGTAAACAGCAGACAGACCTGAATCCTTCTCTTTACAAGTCGACCTCAGAACTTTGTTCAGTTTGTCTCGGTGACGGATAATGGAAGGAAGGGCAGGCAATTGGTCGACTTCATTTAAATAAACAAATAAAAATAAGATAAACTCTCAGGAATAGATAAATAATAACAAAAAAATTGTAAAGTGGAGAAAGCGAGAGCGCGCGAATGCACTCAAGCAAACAAAAACAGCACAGCACGATGCGTATTTTTTTTTAAATTGACAAATCAAAAATAAATCAAAAATAAAAATAAGTGGAAAAGGCGAGAGTGCGCGAGCACACAGGAGCAAAGACAAGCAGCGCAGCTTGATGCGTAGTAAAAAAAATAATAAATAGACAACTGGTCGACCTCATTAGAAATAAAAACCCAAAAGATTAGATAGACAAACAAACAAACACATAAATGTGGAGAGAAGGGCAGTGCGCGCAGGAGCAAAGGTAAACAGCAGACAGACCTGAATCCTTATCTTTACAAGGTCGACCTCAGAACTTTGTTCAGTTTGTCTCGGTGACGGATAATGGAAGGAAGGGCAGGCAACTGGTCGACTTCATTTAAATAACAAATAAAAAATAGATAAACTCTCAGGAATAGATAAATAATAACAAAAAAATTGTAAAGTGGAGAAAGCGAGAGCGCGCGAATGCACTCAAGCAAACACAAACAGCACAGCACGATGCGTATTTTGTTTTAAAATTGACAAAATAAATCAAAAATAAATCAAAAATAAAAATAAGTGGAAAAGGCGAGAGTGCGCGAGCACACAGGAGCAAAGACAAGCAGCGCAGCTTGATGCGTAGTAAAAAAAATAATAAATACACAAGTGGTCGACCTCATTAGAAATAAAAACCCAAAAGATTAGATAGACAAACAAACAAACACATAAATGTGGAGAGAAGGGCAGTGCGCGCAGGAGCAAAGGTAAACAGCAGACAGACCTGAATCCTTCTCTTTACAAGGTCGACCTCAGAACTTTGTTCAGTTTGTCTCGGTGACGGATAATGGAAGGAAGGGCAGGCAACTGGTCGACTTCATTTAAATAAACAAATAAAAAATAAGATAAACTCTCAGAATAGATAAATAATAACAAAAAAATTGTAAGTGGAGAAAGCGAGAGCGCGCGAATGCACTCAAGCAAACACAAATAGCACAGCACGATGCGTATTTTTTTTAAATTGACAAAATAAATCAAAAATAAATCAAAAATAAAAATAAGTGGAAAGGCGATAGTGCGCGAGCACACAGGAGCAAAGACAAGCAGCGCATCTTGATGCGTAGTAAAAAAAATAATAAATAGACAACTGGTCGACCTCATTAGAAATAAAAACCCAAAAGATTAGATAGACAAACAAACAAACACATAAATGTGGAGAGAAGGGCAGTGCGTGCAGGAGCAAAAGTAAACAGCAGACAGACCTGAATCCTTATCTTTACAAGGTCGAACTCAGGACTTTGTTCAGTTTATCTCGGTGATGGATAATGGAAGGGAGGGCAGGCAACTGTTCGACTTCATTTAAATAAACAAATAAAAAATAAGATAAACTCTCAGGAAGAGATAAATAATAACAAAAAATTGTAAAGTGGAGAAAGCGAGAGCGCGCGAATGCACTCAAGCAAACACAAACAGCACAGCACGATGCGTATTTTTTTTTTAAATTGACAAAATAAATGAAAAATAAATCAAAAATAAAAATAAGTGGAAAAGGCGAGAGTGCGCGAGCACACAGGAGCAAAGACAAGCAGCGCAGCTTGATGCGTAGTAAAAAAAAATTATAGATAGACAACTGGTCGACCTCATTAGAAATAAAAACCCAAAAGATTAGATAGACAAACAAACACATAAATGTGGAGAGAAGGGCAGTGCGCGCAGGAGCAAAGGTAAACAGCAGACAGACCTGAATCCTTATCTTTACAAGGTCGACCTCAGAACTTTGTTCAGTTTGTCTCGGTGACGGATAATGGAAGGAAGGGCAGGCAACTGGTCGACTTCATTTAAATAAACAAATAAAAAATAAGATAAACTCTCAGGATTAGATAAATAATAACAAAAAAATTGAAAAGTGGAGAAAGCGAGAGCGCGTGAATGCACTCAAGCAAACACAAACAGCACAGCACGATGCGTATTTTTTTAAATTGACAAAATAAATCAAAAATAAATCAAAAATAAAAGTAAGTGGAAAAGGCGAGAGTGCGCGAGCACACAGGAGCAAAGACAAGCAGCGCAGCTTGATGCGTAGTAAAAAAAATAATAAATAGACAACTGGTCGACCTCATTAGAAATAAAAACCCAAAAGATTAGATAGACAAACAAACACATAAATGTGGAGAGAAGGGCAGTGCGCGCAGGAGCAAAGGTAAACAGCAGACAGACCTGAATCCTTATCTTTACAAGGTCGACCTCAGAACATTGTTCAGTTTGTCTCGGTGACGGATAATGGAAGGAAGGGCAAGCAACTGGTCGACTTCATTTAAATAAACAAATAAAAAATAAGATAAACACTCAGGAATAGATAAATAATAACAAAAAAATTGTAAAGTGGAGAAAGCGAGAGCGCGCGAATGCACTCAAGCAACAAAAACAGCACAGCACGATGCGTATTTTTTTTTAAAATTGACAAAATAAATCAAAAATAAATCAAAAATAAAAATAAGTGGAAAAGGCGAGAGTGCGCGAGCACACAGGAGCAAAGACAAGCAGCGCAGCTTGATGCGTAGTAAAAAAAATAATAAATAGACAACTGGTCGACCTCATTAGAAATAAAAACCCAAAAGATTAGATAGACAAACAAACAAACACATAAATGTGGAGAGAAGGGCAGTGCGCGCAGGAGCAAAGTAAACAGCAGACAGACCTGAATCCTTATCTTTACAAGGTCGACCTCAGAACTTTGTTCAGTTTGTCTCGGTGACGGATAATGGAAGGAAGGGCAGGCAACTGGTCGACTTCATTTAAATAAACAAATAAAAAATAAGATAAACTCTCAGGAATAGATAAATAATAACAAAAAAAAATTGTAAAGTGGAGAAAGCGAGAGCGCGCGAATGCACTCAAGCAAACACAAACAGCACAGCACGATGCGTATTTTTTTTTAAAATTGACAAAATAAATCAAAAATAAATCAAAAATAAAAATAAGTGGAAAAGGCGAGAGTGCGCGAGCACACAGGAGCAAAGACAAGCAGCGCAGCTTGATGCGTAGTAAAAAAAAAATAATAAATAGACAAATGGTCGACCTCATTAGAAATAAAAACCCAAAAGATTAGATAGACAAACAAACAAACACATAAATGTGGAGAGAAGGGCAGTGCACGCAAGAGCAAAGGTAAACAGCAGACTGACCTGAATCCTAATCTTTACAAGGTCGACCTCAGAAATTTGTTCACTTTGTCTCGGTGACGGATAATGGAAGGAAGGGCAGGCAACTGGTCGACTTCATTTAAATAAACAAATAAAAAATAAGATAAACTCTCAGGAATAGATAAATAATAACAAAAAAATTGTAAAGTGGAGAAAGCGAGAGCGCGCGAATGCACTCAAGCAAACACAAACAGCACAGGACGATGCGTATTTTTTTTTAAAATTGACAAAATAAATCAAAAATAATCAAAAATAAAAATAAGTGGAAAAGGCGAGAGTGCGCGAGCACACAGGAGCAAAGACAAGCAGTGCAGCTTGATGCGTAGTAAAAAAAATAATAAATAGACAACTGGTCGACCTCATTAGAAATAAAACCCCAAAAGATAGATAGACAAACAAACAAACACATAAATGTGGAGAGAAGGGCAGTGCGTGCAGGAGAAAAGGTAAACAGCAGACAGACCTGAATCCTTATCTTACAAGGTCGACCTCAGAACTTTGTTCAGTTTGTCTCGGTGATGGATAATTGAAGGAAGGGCAGGCAACTGGTCGACTTCATTTAAATAAACAAATAAAAAATAAGATAATCTCACAGGAAGAGAAAAATAATAACAAAAAATTGTAAAGTGGAGAAAGCGAGAGCGCGCGAATGCACTCAAGCAAACACAAACAGCACAGCACGATGCGTATTTTTTTTTAAATTGACAAAATAAATAAAAAATAAATCAAAAATAAAAGTAAGTGGAAAAGGCGAGAGTGCGCGAGCACACAGGAGCAAAGACAAGCAGCGCAGCTTGATGCGTAGTAAAAAAAATAATAAATAGACAACTGGTCGACCTCATTAGAAATAAAAACCTAAAAGATTAGATAGACAAACAAACACATAAATGTGGAGAGAAGGGCAGTGCGCGCAGGAGCAAAGGTAAACAGCAGACAGACCTGAATCCTTATCTTTACAAGGTCGACCTCAGAACTTTGTTCAGTTTGTCTCGGTGACGGATAATGGAAGCAAGGGCAGGCAACTGGTCGACTTCATTTATATAAAAAAATAAAAAATAAGATAAACTCTGAGGAATAGATAAATAATAACAAAACATTGTAAAGTGGAGAAAGCGAGAGGACGCGAATGCACTCAAGCAAACACAAACAGCACAGCACGATGCGTATTTTTTATAAAATTGACAAAATAAATCCAAAATAAATCAAAAGTAAAAATAAGTGGAAAAGGCGAGAGTGCGCGAGCACACAGGAGCAAAGACAAGCAGCGCAGCTTGATGCGTAGTAAAAAAAATAATAAATAGACAACTGGTCGACCTCATTAGAAATAAAAACCCAAAAGATTAGATAGACAAACAAACAAACACATAAATGTGGAGAGAAGGGCAGTGCGTGCAGGAGCAAAGGTAAACAGCAGACAGACCTGAATCCTTCTCTTTACAAGGTCGACCTCAGAACTTGTTCATTTTGTCTCGGTGATGGATAATGGAAGGAAGGGCAGGCAACTGGTCGACTTCATTTAAATAAACAAATAAAAAATAAGATAAACTCACAGGAAGAGAAAAATAATAACAAAAAATTGTAAAGTGGAGAAAGCGAAGAGCGCGCGAATGCACTCAAGCAAACACAAACAGCACAGCACGATGCGTATTTTTTTAAATTGACAAAATAAATCAAAAATAAATCAAAAATAAAAGTAAGTGGAAAAGGCGAGAGTGCGCGAGCACACAGGAGCAAAGACAAGCAGCGCAGCTTGATGCGTAGTAAAAAAATAATAAATAGACAACTGGTCGACCTCATTAGAAATAAAAACCCAAAAGATTAGATAGACAAACAAACACATAAATGTGCAGAGAAGGGCAGTGCGCGCAGGAGCAAAGGTAAACAGCAGACAGACCTGAATCCTTATCTTTACAAGGTCGACCTCAGAACTTTGTCAGTTTGTCTCGGTGACGGATAATGGAAGCAAGGGCAGGCAACTGGTCGACTTCATTTATATAAAAAAATAAAAAATAAGATAAACTCTCAGGAATAGATAAATAATAACAAAACATTGTAAAGTGGAGAAAGCGAGAGGGCGCGAATGCACTCAAGCAAACACAAACAGCACAGCACGATGCGTATTTTTTTTTAAAATTGACAAAATAAATCAAAAATAAATCAAAAATAAAAATAAGTGGAAAAGGCGAGAGTGCGCGAGCACACAGGAGCAAAGACAAGCAGCGCAGCTTGATGCGTAGTAAAAAAAATAATAAATAGACAACTGGTCGACCTCATTAGAAATAAAAACCCAAAAGATTAGATAGACAAACAAACAAACACATAAATGTGGAGAGAAGGGCAGTGCGCGCAGGAGCAAAGGTAAACAGCAGACAGACCTGAATCCTTATCTTTACAAGGTCGACCTCAGAACTTTGTTCAGTTTGTCTCGGTGACGGATAATGGAAGGAAGGGCAGGCAACTGGTCGACTTCATTTAAATAAACAAATAAAAAATAAGATAAACTCTCAGGAATAGATAAATAATAACAAAAAAATTGTAAAGTGGGAGAAAGCGAGAGCGCGCGAATGCACTCAAGCAAACACCAAACAGCACAGCACGATGCGTATTTTTTTTTAAATTGACAAAATAAATAAAAAATAAATCAAAAATAAAAATATTGTAAAAGGCGAGAGTGCGCGAGCACACAGGAGCAAAGACAAGCATCGCAGCTTGATGCGTAGTAAAAAAAATAATAAATAGACAACTGGTCGACCTCATTAGAAATAAAAACCCAAAATATTAGATAGACAAACAAACAAACACATAAATGTGGAGAGAAGGGCAGTGCGTGCAGGAGCAAAGGTAAACAGCAGACAGACCTGAATCCTTATCTTTACAAGGTCGAACTCAGGACTTTGTTCAGTTTATCTCGGTGATGGATAATGGAAGGGAGGGCAGGCAACTGTTCGACTTCATTTAAATAAACAAATAAAAAATAAGATAAACTCTCAGGAAGAGATAAATAATAACAAAAAATTGTAAAGTGGAGAAAGCGAGAGCGCGCGAATGCACTCAAGCAAACACAAACAGCACAGCACGATGCGTATTTTTTTTTAAATTGACAAAATAAATGAAAAATAAATCAAAAATAAAAATAAGTGGAAAAGGCGAGAGTGCGCGAGCACACAGGAGCAAAGACAAGCAGCGCAGCTTGATGCGTAGTAAAAAAAAATTATAGATAGACAACTGGTCGACCTCATTAGAAATAAAAACCCAAAAGATTAGATAGACAAACAAACACATAAATGTGGAGAGAAGGGCAGTGCGCGCAGGAGCAAAGGTAAACAGCAGACAGACCTGAATCCTTATCTTTACAAGGTCGACCTCAGAACTTTGTTCAGTTTGTCTCGGTGACGGATAATGGAAGGAAGGGCAGGCAACTGGTCGACTTCATTTAAATAAACAAATAAAAAATAAGATAAACTCTCAGGATTAGTTAAATAATAACAAACAAAATTGAAAAGTGGAGAAAGCGAGAGCGCGGTGAATGCACTCAAGCAAACACAAACAGCACAGCACGATGCGTATTTTTTTTAAATTGACAAAATAAATCAAAAATAAATCAAAAATAAAAGTAAGTGGAAAAGGCGAGAGTGCGCGAGCACACAGGAGCAAAGACAAGCAGCGCAGCTTGATGCGTAGTAAAAAAAATAATAAATAGACAACTGGTCGACCTCATTAGAAATAAAAACCCAAAAGATTAGATAGACAAACAAACACATAAATGTGGAGAGAAGGGCAGTGCGCGCAGGAGCAAAGGTAAACAGCAGACAGACCTGAATCCTTATCTTTACAAGGTCGACCTCAGAACATTGTTCAGTTTGTCTCGGTGACGGATAATGGAAGGAAGGGCAAGCAACTGGTCGACTTCATTTAAATAAACAATTAAAAAATAAGATAAACACTCAGGAATAGATAAATAATAACAAAAAAATTGTAAAGTGGAGAAAGCGAGAGCGCGCGAATGCACTCAAGCAAACAAAAACAGCACAGCACGATGCGTATTTTTTTTTAAAATTGACAAAATAAATCAAAAATAAATCAAAAATAAAAATAAGTGGAAAAGGCGAGAGTGCGCGAGCACACAGGAGCAAAGAAAAAGCAGCGCAGCTTGATGCGTAGTAAAAAAAATAATAAATAGACAACTGGTCGACCTCATTAGAAATAAAAACCCAAAAGATTAGATAGACAAACAAACAAACACATAAATGTGGAGAGAAGGGCAGTGCGCGCAGGAGCAAAGGTAAACAGCAGACAGACCTGAATCCTTATCTTTACAAGGTCGACCTCAGAACTTTGTTCAGTTTGTCTCGGTGACGGATAATGGAAGGAAGGGCAGGCAACTGGTCGACTTCATTTAAATAAACAAATAAAAAATAAGATAAACTCTCAGGAATAGATAAATAATAACAAAAAAAATTGTAAAGTGGAGAAAGCGAGAGCGCGCGAATGCACTCAAGCAAACACAAACAGCACAGCACGATGCGTATTTTTTTTTAAAATTGACAAAATAAATCAAAAATAAATCAAAAATAAAAATAAGTGGAAAAGGCGAGAGTGCGCGAGCACACAGGAGCAAAGACAAGCAGCGCAGCTTGATGCGTAGTAAAAAAAAATAATAAATAGACAAATGGTCGACCTCATTAGAAATAAAAACCCAAAAGATTAGATAGACAAACAAACAAACACATAAATGTGGAGAGAAGGGCAGTGCACGCAAGAGCAAAGGTAAACAGCAGACTGACCTGAATCCTAATCTTTACAAGGTCGACCTCAGAAATTTGTTCACTTTGTCTCGGTGACGGATAATGGAAGGAAGGGCAGGCAACTGGTCGACTTCATTTAAATAAACAAATAAAAAATAAGATAAACTCTCAGGAATAGATAAATAATAACAAAAAAATTGTAAAGTGGAGAAAGCGAGAGCGCGCGAATGCACTCAAGCAAACACAAACAGCACAGGACGATGCGTATTTTTTTTAAAATTGACAAAATAAATCAAAAATAAATCAAAATAAAAATAAGTGGAAAAGGCGAGAGTGCGTGAGCACACAGGAGCAAAGACAAGCAGTGCAGCTTGATGCGTAGTAAAAAAAATAATAAATAGACAACTGGTCGACCTCATTAGAAATAAAAACCCAAAAGATTAGATAGACAAACAAACAAACACATAAATGTGGAGAGAAGGGCAGTGCGTGCAGGAGAAAAGGTAAACAGCAGACAG